>NC_072731.1:77126433-77204921 GCF_026930045.1 Uloborus diversus | reverse complement strand
ATGAACACTTTGAGATAAGGCAAACCTAATCTGCTTGCGTTGTAATGTTGTGGATCAACATAGCCTTCAAACAGTAGCGGATACAGGGGGGGGGGGGGTTTGTTTGACGAAAAATTTATTATTGCCAAAGAAAAAACATCCGCTTTACTTGCAAAAGGGCTGGGTTCCGGTAGCATGGTCGCTTGGCACGTTAGGCGCTGAGCAGTTCAGTCTAGGATTATTGTTTTAAGGCAACCGTTAATATAATTCATTGTTTTGGCGATTTGTTTTGAAAGAAAAGAAACTTTCGATTTGTTTTTACGATTTGTTTGTATGACATTTTCTTTTTTTCTGACGATTTTTGAATGTTCCAGGGGATGTTTTTTCTTTTTTTTTCGTCAGACGGATGGATTATGATAGCGTGGTTGCTGGGCAAGTGTGGCGATAAACAATAGAGCTGCGGAATTATTTTTACATTTGAAACATATTATTTGATGTCTTTTTTTTTGTTTATTTGGCGAATTATTTTAAATTGCAGTAAAACCGCTTCACTCGCTAAATAGAGTTTTAAAGCAACTGTAAATCTAATTTAACGATTTGATGAAAAGTTTTAAACTCCAAAGAAACTTAAATAGTTTTTTTTTTTTGAAAAGGTGTGTACGAATTTTATACAAAGAAAAACGATCATTTCACATCAGAGGGGGCGTATATTTTTTTTATTCAACGGATTTCCATTAAATTTTTAGCACGGGCATCGCTGTGCGGGTACTGCTAGTCTAATATCAGGGTTCGTACGCTCCGGGAATTCCGGGAAAACCGGGGAATTGTCAGGGAAAATGACACTGTCAAAAATGTCAGGGAAAAGTCAGGGAGATTTCAAATTTTGTCCTCCAAAAATTTTTTTTCCCAAGGAATGAAGTACTATGTGGTCTAGTCTTCGTTTTTATTGTGATTTCACGAAAAAAATTGTAAATTTTTATCTAAACCGACTGGCACTTAAAAACTGCAATCGAAAAATGAACGTTTTTTTCACAACGAAAAATGCGCCAAAAGAGCGAAGATTTTCTTGCATGGAGTCAGTGAGGGGAACGCATTTCTTTCTACTGCCTAAAGTTATAGATGGGTTGCCACAACATTCTATTCGGTTCAGGGTTCGTACGCTTCGGGAAAACTTAAAATTATCATTTAAAATGACATAGTCAAAAATGACACTGAATTTTCCAAATGTGTCCCCAAAATTTTTCTTTTCCCAATTTTTCCCCAGGGAATTTGGTTTTATGAGATCTAATCTTCATTTTTATCGATGTATTTAAAAAAAATTGTAACAATTTTATAGCAATGAAAAAAGTGGCGACCCAAAAAATCTTCAGCAGCCGCCATTTTTGGCTCTCAGTAGTTCCCAAGGGAAAAAAATCAGGTGAACAGCAATTATGCACAAACTCAAAAGGAGAGAAGACAATTTACTGCTTCGGAAGCACAACCTGTAGATGGGAGGGTCGATCGGGGAAAATCGTTTTTATTTTTTTTTTTTGATCGAAAATCATTTCAGCTACGTGTGAAACGTAGTCGCCATCTTTGGTCATTCACAAGATGGAAGTAGATACGACCCTAAAATGCCTAAGTTTCTAAAAACAAAGCAGAATTGGATGTTTTCTTTAATTGAAAACTGATGAAAATAACAAAAAATGGTCCACAAATTGTTTTTCTATAGTTATTTAAAATAATTTTCTTGAGAAATGAAAAATTTTGTTCTTAAAACTTAATCTTATCCTCACTGCCTCGGACGCAAATGTGATAAAAACTTTTCAATGAATTGTAGTTTCATGAAGATTTATTATTTTTTAATTGTCTTCATGCGACAAATTGAAAAAGCTATTTCTTATTTTTGGGCATAGCCGCCATATTTGGTCATTCCCAAGATGGAAGTACACAAGACTTTTTAAGTGCCTAAGTTCCCGAAAACGGCATTGGATGTTAATTGCAATGCAAACGAAAACAACACAAATTGTGCCTTTTTTTTCCGGATAATTTGTAATCATTTTCTGGAAAAATGCAAAATTTAATCTTCATAACATTTTTTGTTTTAATTGATTTAGACTCTTATGTGCTAAATACTGACTATTTTGCTTTTATTGTAGCTTTTTAAGGATTATTAATTATTTATTACTACTTTTATACTACAAATCCAAAAATCTACTTATTATTTTAAATTTTTCACTTTGTCGCCATATTTGATCGTTTGCACAATGGAAGTAGATTTAAACTTCCAGAAACAGAATTGGATTTTTATATCAATGAGTAACATTGAAAATAACATTAAATGTGCAAAAAGTTATGAATTTTTGAAAATTAACTATTACTTTCTGGAAAAGAAAATTTGAAATTTTAATGTAAGCGTCCTTTAATATGTGAAGAAAAAAAAAAGATTATTGGCATTGGCCTATGATCGGCGGATGTTGATTTTTGTTACTATGCATTACATGGTATGCCGATTGATGCAACAAGTTAACCATATTTATACTGAAATTTAGCTTTGCATTTTGCTCAATATGTTTTGTGTAACCTACTTATAAGAAAATAAAAAGTATTGTAAACCAAAAGCGGATGCTAAAAGGTTGCTGCAGGACTACAGCAAAACGCTATAATATTACACGTGACATCAAAGAAACGCTAAAATAAGTTGAAAGTACTCTGTTTTCAACAAATAGTAAACAAATTAAAACAATTTTGAACAAAATGTTTAAAGAAAACTTAAAATTTTGACAGAGAAAACAAAGGAAAAAAATCCTTTTTTTTTTTAATCTAAGGGGAGAAGTTTCAGTTCTTCTGCATTGCTACTTTAAACAATTTTAATTATTTTGAAAATATTACTATTTAAACTTAAATTTTGAATGAAGCGAGTAACCTGGAATTTTCTAAAAAACAACCTGGAAAACCTGGAAAAGTCAGGGAACTTTTTTTAACCAAAAGTGTATGAACCCTGAATATATAGAAAAAAGTATTGGATTCGTTCAAATTTTCGAATTTCGAATTTTAACGGATTCGAAAGTTTTGAGGTGTGTTGAGTCCATTTCGACCATTTTCGGAAAATGTCTGTCTGTCTGTGTGTGTGTGTCCGTGTGTGTGTCACGTATGTGTGTGATCAGTTTTTTGTGGCTGCTCTACAGCAAAAACTATCACATGAAATCGAACGAAATGTGGTAGAAGTTGTGCTCATTGGTTTTTGGCGCGAATTCCTCCATGGGGGTGGAGCAATGGGACGTTTCTTGAGTTATGCGTGCTTGCTATTACCCAGGAAGTAGCTGGCGGAATAAAACAAAATTTGGTCCATATGTTGCCCCTAGCAGGTACAGGTGCTGATTCAATTTTGGTGTTGATAGCTGAAATGGGGGTTGAGCTATAGAATGATTTTTGTCATCAATTGTGACTGCTGTATCTCAAGAAATAATGAACGGAATCAAACAAAAATTTATCGACAAGTACCCTTTAGAGGGTATAAGAGCCTAATTCTATTTTGTCGTCAATAGCTAAAAAGGGATAGCGCAATTGAATGTTCTTTTTTTTTTCATTGTGAGTGCCATATCTCAAGAAGTAATGTTACGTTCTGGATGAAGTTTGGAATAAATGTGAATACATATGTAAACATTCTTTGGTTCAATTTTGACTCCAATCGCTCCAAGAAGTGTTGATTTTTTTTTTCGAATAAAAATAGTTTTATTAATGCAACAATAAGAAAGATAAATCGTAATACACTGCTCAAAACAATTAGGGGAGCAAGCAAAAAAATCAAGAAAACCGTGCGATACAGCCGCGTATTGGCATAAAATGGGTAGTACACGCGTATCCATGTGTAATACAGAGAAAAAAAATTAAACAATGTGAAATTAAGCTTTAATTATTTGAAAATATGGGAAAAACATGAAAAGATGATTTAGGGCAACAATTTGGTTGCATGTAAACGATAAAAAAAAGGCTCTGAATTGACATGATGCATGAGTTTTAATAGGCCGTGTGGTCTCCTCGAACAGCTAAGACTGCTGCACACCTGTTTGCCATGGATGCGATGAGGTTATCGATCAGACTTTGGGGAATATTGTTCCATTCCTCAAGAAGTGCAATCTCCAAGTCTGGGACAGTCACAGGCGGCCTTGGCCGCACAGCAATGCGTCGTCCGAGCATGTCCCAAACATGCTCAATTGGATTCAGGTCAGGAGAGCACGCTGGCCATTCCATACGTTGTATTGTTTCAGCTTCAAGCATGTTCTCCACCAGACGAGCTCTATGTGGTCTGGCATTATCATCCTGGAAAATAAAGGAATCGCCAATGGCTCCAGCGTAAGGGATGACATGAGATCGCAGTATCTCGTCTGCATACCTGCGGCCCGTCAAAGTGCCATTCCGAATGATATGCAGATCCGTACGTCCGCCTATGCTGATTCCACCCCATACCATCCAACCAGCTCGTCTGTATTGTGACCTTTCACGAGCGAATGCGGGGTTATTTCGGGTGCCCCTCTCCCGCCATACCAGAACGCGTCGAGTGTCACACTCCAGACTGAATCGGGACTCGTCTGTGAACAGCACTTGGCTCCAATCATGTTGCTGCCAATATCGATGTTCAGCAGCCCATCTTCTTCGGGCCGCACGGTGGCATGGGGTCAACGGAATGCTGACCATTGGCCTACGTGCATAGAGCCCTCCCCCATGAAGCCTATTACGTAAAGGTCAAGATTTACGGTCGCCACTCGCCACGTGGCGACTCAGTTTTCAAAATTGGCGACCCCAAAAAATCTCTACAGTCGCCAACTTTTTTGGGGGGGGGGGGGGTATTTTTATTTTAGATCCTAAGAAAAGAATTCCACACCACAGATGCCTCAGTACAATAAGGATTCACCGATAGAGACCATACTCCGACTGAATGTTGTTTATTTTACAAAGCTTGCATGTCCTTTCTCACTGCCTGCCTGAATGTTGGTTATTTTACGTTGCTTGAATGTTCCTCTTACGCGATTCAGGCAATGTAAAATAAGCAAAAATACAGTGAATTAGGAAGCCATTTGCACAAGATCAGAGCATTTGCTCCTTTGTCTTGACTCTGCTTTTCAAGTAATTAGCGTACTATAATCAAGATTTCAAGAAGAAATCATTATATTTTAGATTATATTTTAGATAAATTTTGATTATGCCTTCAAAGTAATTACCTTTTCACGTTTTTAGTTTAGTTGCTCAAATGGTATATTAAATTCAAACTTTATTTTTTTACATCGTATTATACACCTGGGATTATACGAAGCTTTTTTTTCTTCAGGCATATTTTAGAACCTGCAGATTATAAGCCGCCCGCCGATAATACACAGGAAAATATGGTTATTAAATTACAGGGTTCGTACGCTCCAGGAAAACCTGGAATTGTCTGGGAAAAGTCAGGAAAATTTCAAATTTTGCCCCCAAAAAATTTTTTTCCAGGGAATTTTGAACCTTGAGTTCTAATCTTCGTTTTTATCGATGTTTCCTGAAAAAAAAAAAATGTAAAACGTTTTGAGGCAAAATGACGCTGGCAATAAAATAAAAAAGGCGAACCAAAAAAAAACTTCCGCGGACGCCATTTTTGCCCCTCAATAGTTCCAAAGAAAAAATTTCCTAGGGTGAACAGGAATTATGCACAAATTTAACGGGAGAAGAACATTTTCTTTCTTCTAACGCACAAGTCTGCGGACGGTAGGGTCAATTGAGAAAATCGTTTTTTAATCGAAAAGTCTTTTCAGCTACGAATGAAACGTAGTCGCCATGTTCGGTCATTCATAAGATGGAAGTAGACACGATGCTTAAATGCCTAAGATTCCAAAAACAAAGCAGAATTGGATGTTTTCTTTAACTGTAAACTAATGAAAACAACGCAAAATGTGCTGCAAGTTGTTTTTTTTTTTTTAATTTTAAATATGTAATTTTCTTGAGAAATGAAAATTTTTGTTCTTAAAACTTAATCTTATCCTCATTGCCTTGGACGCAAATGTGCTAAAAACTTTTCAACTGAAGTGTAGTTTCATGAAGATTTATTATTTTTAAATTGTTTTCATGCTACACATTCAAAAAATCTTATACATATAAAATCTGAGTATCTATCTATCTATCTATCTATCTATGTCCAAGCTTCTTCTCCCGAACGACAGTGAACTGACCATCGAACCAGGTATCGATGGATTCGTCATCTTCCCGTCTTCATGTTTGGCTATTTAACATAATCCTCCGATAATAATTAGCGGAGATATCAATTAAAAATTATTAATTATGACTCTTAGATTTCAAAATAAAATCCATATTTTTCGAAGGCTTTCCTCCATTCAAATTATTATTCAGTGCTTCAACTCAACTTTCCGGATGAACGCTTTTATTAAAATTTACAGCGTGAAGAAAATCATTGAGATGAAAGATCTGTTGCCATTTCTTTTTCTTGAATATAAAGAAATAAACTTAGGCTTTTGTTTTAAGGCTTTTCCTGTAATCAGGGTGTTTAAGTTGTTTACTTTTCGATTATTTTGCCGTAATCTGCAGCAAAATTTTGCTGTTTTTTTTTTTTTTTTTTTTTTTTTTTGTTCAAGCCTGATTGTTAAATACGCGTCACATGACATAACTTTCATTTTCGAGGAGGACCGTGCACGTCGTAAAGTAAATGAGTGATTTACAAGTTATTTGAGTTCTTTGAGGGTTTGTACCTGGAAAACGGATTGATGTAATTCTTGTACGACCATGTGGATAGAATCCATCCAAATATTTATCTGAGTGGTATGTTGCATTAATAAACACCCGGGCAACGCCGGGTAGTAGACTATTTTATGTAAAAAGCGGATTGTTAGTGCATAAATATTTCCGATATAGTCTATCAGATGTAATTCAGTTTAACGTGAGTAAAGATTATAGTTGATAATGCATATATTTTCCCCTTTTGTGCTGACTGAAAATGTACTCATAACTTGTATCATTGATAACGATTATTAACGTTGATGAGGTGTTTTGGCAAAAATATGTTTTACTGGTGTTTTGCAAACCTTGCTTTACTCGCATTTATTTATTCCTTAACGCGTTAGAAACTAGTGTCAGTGTACTACAAAAGCATCAACTGGACTGCTCTTACATTTTTTTAGGTAGCCCGTGCAACGCCGGGCACGCAGCTAGTTATTTCTTAATTTTTGTCGTAGCCGCCATATTTGGTCATTCCAAAGATGGCAGTACACAAAACCTTTTAAGTGCCTAAGTTTCCAAAAATAGCATTGGATATTTATTTCAATGCAAACTATTGATAACAACGCAAAATGTGCCCTTTTTTCCGGGTAATTCGTAATTATTTTCTGGAAAAATGCAAAATTTTATCTCCAGAATTTTTTTTTATTCTAATTGATTTAGACGCTTATGTGCTAAAAACTGACTATTTTGTCTTATAATTGTAGTTTTTTAAGGATAAATTATTTGTAACTACTTTCATGCTACAAATTCAAAAATTTACTCATTATCTTAAATTTTTTACTTAGTCGCCATATTTGGTCATTTGCGAGATGGAAATAGACAAAAATTTACAAAAACATAATTAGATGTTTATCTCAATGTCTATTGAAAGCAATGTTTATTGAAAGTAAGTGTGCAAAAAAAGAAAATTTTTAATTTTAATGCAAGCATCCTTTATATGCAAAAGGAAAAAAAAAACTGATTATTGGCATTAGCTTATGATTGACGGATGTTGACTTTTGATAGAATGCATTGTAATGGTATGCCCATCGATGCAACAAGTTAATCATATTTATACTGAAAAATAGCTTTGTACTTTGCTCAATATGTTTTGTGTTACATACTAATAGGACAATAAAAAGAATCGTAAACCAAAAGCGGAGAAAGATTGCTGCTGATTACAGCAAAATGCTAATATGCATGACATGTGGCATCAGAGAAACGTTAAAATAAGTTGAAAGTACATCGTTTTTAACAAATAGTTAACAAATGATAACAATTTTTAACGAAATGTTTTTTTTTTTAAACTTGTGACAGAAATTTTTTTTAAAAAAACCGGTTTTTTTTTTTTTTTTTTTTAAACAAGTGGAAAAGTTTCAGTTCTTACACATTGCTACTTTGAACAATTTTGACTATTTTGAAAATATTGTTACTTAAATTTAATTTTGAGTGAAGCGAGTAACCTGGAATTTTTTAAAAAAATAACATGGAAAAGTAAGGGAATTTTTTTTAACCAAAAGTGTATGAACCCTGTACTTTTTTCAAATTCTTTTTCTAAAACAGTTTTATTTTTTGCTTTAAATCTTGTTTTGAAAGTATGAAAATATTATGCAAATTTTGGCTCTTTAAAAAAACACACCATTATGTATGTTTTTTTATATAAATCCTCGAAGGTCATTCCGATCCTATTTGATTCCCAATTAACTCAAACAGTTTTTATTCTGAAAATCGTCAAAATAGGAAAAAAAAATAATTAATTTAAAACTTAAAAAGGCAACTTGTTTTTGACTGCACAAAGCCCCCCGCACCCCGTTTTATCATTCCTTTGCCATAGTCAAAGTTCCATGTTTTCCCATAAATCCTGTATTTCATTATAAATCCAACATCATTAAAAAAAGAAATAAAAAAATACATTTCTATAAACTATATCTTATATTTCTGCTGTGATGTGGACAGTAATACTCGCGATCGATTAGAAATACGTTCCATTGAAAATCGTTTAAACAACGGGGGCTAGTTTCTATTTATTCGAATAACAGTTGTAATTTTTTAATCTTCAATTGCATCAGATTAAAATATAAGCCAAATAGCCAGTCCTTTGATCGTTTTCCCTTCATAGTCATCCTAACATGGCGACACTGCGTATTGAACGTAGTCGCCATGTTTGGTCATACTCTTCGTTCAAATAATGCAAAAAGAATGATTTTTTTTTTTTTTTTTTTGGAAATATATTCCTGGTAAATGCCAAATTGTATATTACTGGAGGAGGTCTGTAGTTAAATATTTTTATGCCAATTTTTTTTTTTTCCACTGTGGGACCATGGTACTGTGTACACTACTTTATTTTTGGCTTAATGATTTTTTTTCCTTATGAAACTTTAAAATGCGTGGAATGAACCATTTGCTTCAGGAGCTCCCAACCTTCACCCTATGCCTCTTATGTTTCCATGATTAATATAATTTATATTTCTTGTTAGCATTCCTTTAGCATCACTTTCATAATATTTGTTTCAAAAAATACAAGTCGAAATCCCCCCTTCCCCCACCCCCATTCTTGTACCACAGCGCTGTTTTCGAAACCCGGTAAAACTGGTGGCCACCAAGCTTTTTGAGCCTAGTGGCCATTGGCCACTTGAAAATTTTCTGAACCTTGAGGTCTACTATTACGTACTGTTTGGCTGGACACCCTTCGTCCTGTTGCCAAGAACAACTGTCTTTGCAGCTGAGTAGCATTCTCTGTTCTGTTTCGACGGGCTGTTAACCGTATATACCGGCCATCAGTTGCTGTAGTGGCGCGTGGCCGACCTTGCCCTGGTCGACGTCTGACATTTCCTGTTTCTTGGAATCGATTCCACAGTCTTGCAACAACACTTCTGGCGACTCCAACAGCGTCCGCGACACTCCGTTGTGTTTGGCCTGATTCCAGTCGGCCTATGACACGCCATGCCATGGATTCAGGTAAATCACGTTGTTCAGACATTCTCTTAAGCTTGTCTCAAAAACAGAAAGACTGCGCAATCAAGTCTCGCAGTTACGGCAATAAAACAGACGTGTCTGCAACATCCCGATTTCTGGCCTTATCTTCTTTTTCTGGTTTGTGACGTCATGAACTTTGATTTGCATATAAAGTTTTCTTCTTCCGTTTATTGGCAGGCTGTAATTTATGGAGGATTCATTTTATGTTACTTATTGGTAGACATCTTTGCGCAATTCTGTTAAAACCATGTGCTCCCCTAATTGTTTTGAGCAGTGTAGATTGTCGTCTGCGTATTTCTCGTGATTTTAATTGTATGGAAATGATCGGAAATATTATCTCAATGATTTGAAATTTTTAACTGTTGCCATCTTATGTTTGTTAATAAATAAAATATTTGTAATTAATTCAAGTAAGGCTTTTAAAGTAACTTTCAATTTTCGCTCTTTGTTTTGTTTTTACAATAATTCAGACACTGGGATGGTCGTCAAGTTTTGGCGTGGGTAATTTTGTTTTTGTTGGGAATACTGTTTCCTCATCAAGCATAGGAAGAGATTAGAATTATAAGAAAGATATAGATATAAGTTTCGTGATGGCCATAAGATACTAGTTTTAGAGTATTAGGTGTCACTTTTCTATTTATATGCAGGCAGTAAATTAGCTCTGTTTGAGACAGTCTCTTCTTCTCGGCAGCTGTCTTCAGGTGCCAGTATAACGAAAAGTGTCTGCTGTCCAATCCCTTTTTATAGAACAAATTTAGATGCCAATAGCTATTATTATGTGTCAGTATTTTTTATATAAAGTATCTGTAGTTTATTCTTTTTTGTTGTGATTTTTAGATTGTGTCCTTTTTATTCGAACTGAGTTCATTTTTAAATGAGCTGTGAATAGTTAGTTTAAATCAGTGCTTTGGACTTAGTGTCCGGTGAGAAATGTAAAATTTTAGTATCGTGTTTGCCCGAAACCTTGTTACACTAGGGTTTCCGTAATTAACCCATCATATTAGACGGAAACTGTGCTGAAAAAAGCCGTGTTTGTTCAAAAAAGGACTACCTGTAACCAAAATAATGAAGTGTTCAAGGGACAAAACATTGTTGTCTTTTTTGAAATGTTAAAAAAACTGATGAATCTGGAGTTCTTGTATTGACTCTGAGATTGGGACGTCTTTATTCAGCTCTGATTTTTTGACAATTGAAAGGAATCGGTAAGTATTCATCAATGTCCGAATCATATTCGTAAAATATTTAATTTTAAAGAAGACTTTCGCCGCATGTTTTACTATTATTTAGTGAAGTTTATCGTATTTTTCTGCATACAAGATGGACGTGTGTCCTGTGTCAAGTATCATGCTAATGTTTAATCAACAACTAAATGTATCATGTTCATAAAACATTTAATTTTTATTAGATTTTTGTAGTATTTATTTATTGTATTGTGTTGGCTGGTGTGAATATTGGTCTTAAAAGGTTATAATATACAACTTAACTAGGTCATTTTGATGTATTGAATTATTTTTAATTAAGTTTAATTAATAATAATTTAAGTATCTAATTTATAATAGTTAAAATTACTTAAGTTTCCAAAAAACTAATGGCCAGTTTTGTGCTTTTGCTGACACCTAAAGAAACCTCAGTTCAAGAAAATTGTCATACATAAGACTACATTCTTTAGCATGACCCCCTTCCCCCTCCAAAAAAAATGAAATCCTGTATCCGTCCCTGCTTTCAAATGCTGCCTGATTAGGTGTGCCCCAAATGTGGTAGGTGGTGCAACTATAAAATTCCAGGTTTTCATGTTGGATGACCCTGTATTCAGTTTTATATACAACATTTTAATGTTTTTATGAAAATAAACATGGGTGTGGGTGAGTAAATTTTCCCTCTAATATGTCTAAAGTAGCACCACCTACTTTACTAGCCTGATTTTAAGACTAGGGAATTCTAATTTTTAAATGTTTTTAATAGGCCCCTACCTGCTAATACTAGATTTTTCAAGAGACTCCTGGATTTTGAACATTTTCCCTGGTCTCCTGATTTTCATCGAAAATCATCTGGTTTTTTGTCTTTTTGAAAAATCTTTTTATTTAGGAAATTTCATTAAATAAAATCCCTATAAAATTATTTTTGCAAAGCTCTCCTTATTTTGGTGCTTTTACTCCATAATTTGAATGTCCAACTCAACTGCAAACTTAAGCACATAGCAATCTGGCAACATCACTTGTTCAAGTTTGATCTCGCTTTTGGCGTCGTACTCATCGTTTAGGCTAATATTGTAAGGAGTAACATAAATTAATTTAATATAGCCTGCAAAATCAAAATAGTACTAGCGAAGCTATAAAGCAACATACAGTTCTGAATTCCCATGTTTGAAAAAGTCTCACAAAAGTGACAATTCATCATCGTATATTTTGCACTGTGTGTTGTGTTGACTTTAGCATTGCTTATGCTGGTAGAGAGAATGAAAAATACTGTAACTGGGGAATAAAAAACACTCTAACTTTAAATTAATATATATATATAATGAAAATTTAAATTCTAAACTTGGCAGTGACTGGTGAAATACTTAAGGTTCAACCAGGGTGTGAGGAGGAAACTCCTGAATTTTAATTTGTTCATTTATTTTTTTTAAAGTGCTGATATTTTGTCTGAACTCTTTACAATGAATTTCATGTGCGTTTTCTATTGCGATTAGTTGCTGGCTTTTTATTTTTAATCTTTTAAATTCTCACCGACCCTATTGTTGCATGAATTTATCGACCCCTGTTGACTTAACATTCGAATCTAACTCATGTAAGCTTAAAAAAAAGGTAAACTCCTCAGGTTTAGCAGTTGCCTTCGATGTCACATCTGTGTCACTATCTTGAGAGTGAAATATCAGAACACAAATTGAAAACTAACTACCTTTCATTTATCAATCAACAACTGTAAATAATACAATCTTCTGTAAATAGTAAAAAAATCATGAAAGATTTCAACATCATTCAAATAAATCCTTAAGTTTCAGAAACATGTTTCCAAAAATCTAATATCCTAACACTAAGATTCTAAAAATGTTTCAAAAAATTAAGTCCCTAACGCTCATTTTAACAATCGCTTCTGCTTATATTTGCCTCCATATGTCACACCGGAAATGCGAACGTAAGAACCATGATCAGTTCCCAGTCATCGGGAGATTACGTCATACATCCGCTCATGCCCTGACGTCACTGTTGGCAAAAGCCATTATTTTGGTTCTTGGAGAGATTCGTAAAAAGCTTGAATGTATGTTTATATTGTTTAAAACTTACCTGTAAGTTCAAACCTACCCAAGAAAAAGATTCCCGGTTTTAAAAGATGTAATTTATCCGGCGGGCGTATGAATGAAATCCTCAAGTGACTAAACACCCAACAAGTCAATCACGTATTTCGCCCATCGGCGGACGTGATGTCAGAACTCAGAGTTGAGGATCTTTCTGCTGAAAGCAGTGAAGAAGATAATTTAAAATAGCAACAGTTAAAATAGTAACTGTGTTTTGAGTTGCTTTGAGATGCAGCAGATGTAAATTTTGATGACGTCACCTCATTGCGTCGGGGTAACTGATGGTTTAAATAGAAAGTCAATCAATCAATCGATCTCTTATGATTTGCTTCCGTTCTGCAGACGGTTTGTTTTGATATGAGCATGTGAGCTCTGATTTGTCCACGCAGGGGACGTGGAAGTTTATGAAAGAAATGTAAAATTAAAGTTCGTTTTGCCTGCCTGAAGTGTAGGATAAGTTCTGAAACAGTACCCTATGTTTGGAAGGCGGTTTTGTGAAAATAAAATTAAAAGAAAGAAAGAGTTGATGTATTGAAAAAGGCTTAGCAGGACCGGAGGACCGAAGCTGCTCATCCTAGGTTCCGAGCTGGTCGGACCGTACGGGTTCAGTGTAGGGAGAGGCATTTCTTTGAATGGTGAGGTGACCTCTAATAGACTCTACTACTGAATGTTCTCCTGTTTGGCAAAGAAACCAGGTAAATAATTTCCTGTACTGCATATGGTGAGGAGCTCTCTATTGTGGTATGGGTGTGCCTGGAATGCAGTGACCATTGACAGAGGATGGTCTGTCGTCCACGAGTGGACGTGTGGTTTTTTCAACTTAAAAGTTCATCCTTTTGATGGATGTGGCCTTCATGTTTTGTGTGCCAAGTGCTTGTGAGTGGACTTAAAAGGGTATGAAATTTTTCCAATAGTTTTTCTTGGAAATGTGGCATGCTGTTTAGGGTTGTTTATTGAGGACGTTTTAGAACTGAAATTTAGAGAAAACGATTAATGTGATATTTCTTGTTGATGTATGTTGGGGGGAAATATTTAATTTGTTAATGGGTATTTGATTTTATAAATGTTGAATATTTGTTTTTCCTATTTATATTTATACATATGTTTTAAATAAAATGTTATTTAAATTGAAATTCAGTTTCCATTGCTTCATTTCTCCCGAACTTACCATTCCACATCCGTTGTCCTTTTTCCGGGGGCCAACAGTCACATCCTACGAATCCTTCCTTCTGATGTTTACATTTTATTTTTCCGATCAGCGATTTGAAACAGGCGTCCTAAAATTGGACAAAAATAACTGCTTGTTCATTAATGAAGAAAAACAAGTGAGTTAATACATTTACACTTAGCTTTTAAAAACAATTGTTGAGAATAATACTTGAATTCACATTTTATGGCTATCACCCCCTGAACCAAATCACCCCTGTGGGGGCGATCACCAAAGCTAGATAATGTAGATGCACATACGCACGCCTTGTGCGGATACATCCACTGACGTGCGGATACATTCCCCACGGAGTTGCACCTCGTGCGATAATCGTAAAAGTTCTTACTCTACTTCTAATTCATTTTAAATTGATATTCATATTATTTATTCAGATTATAAAAAATATTACAAGATAGTATATACACCAGTGCATTCGGTGGGTGTATTCACTGCTGTGCAGATACATTCGCCACGGGCATGCGCATCTCGCAATAATCGTTCAAATTCTTACTGCTTACTTCTAGTTTGTTTTAAACAGATGTTATTTAACTAATTTGTAAAAGTTATAAATATGTACGCAATTGTGTAAAAATACACAATTGCGCTGATATATATGCAATTGCGTAAGGTGGATACATTCGCTGCTGTGCTAAATACTGTTGGCTATTGAAAAAAAAGTTATCGATTCTCATGCAAATTCGTTCTTGCACGTCGGCTGGGTGTAATGGCCAAAAAAAAAAGTCGCATGCCATGGTTGGACCACCTTTTGCGTGTATTACAGCTTTCATACGCCGTGGCATTACTTCAGTGAGCTTTTGTAGAGTATCCGTTTTTGTTTTCGCCCACAATTCTATCAAGAGGTCTCCTAAACATTCGATAGATGAAGGAAGTGTGGTGTGTGATCTTAAATCCTTTTCGAATATGTCCCACAGATTCTCGATTGGATTGAGGTCTGGACTTTGTGGTGTCCAAATCATGTGTTGAAATGATGCATCGTGCTCATCGAACCAAGATTTAACAATTTTAGCCTGGTGTACTCAGGCGTTATCGTCTTGGAATACACCAGTACCGTCAGGAAAATAAAAGTCCACAGATGGCACAACATGATCATCCAAGATGTTAAGGTACGGTGCAGACTTCATTTGGTTGGTGCACAATGCAGCCAAGCCTAATCCAGATGAACAGAAACAACCCCAGATCATTACACTGCCTCCGAAAGAGTGCACAGTAGGAGCGAGACATGTAGAGTACATTGTTTCGTGTGGCTCTCTTCGAAACCTGATGCGTCCGTCATTTTGAAAGAGTGTAAATCTTGACTTATCGAACCACATGACCTTTACCAATCATTCACTGACCAATTTTTATGATCTTTTGCAAATTGCAATCTCTTTCTTCGATTAATGACTCTCACAGGTGGTTTCCTTATGGCAACATATCTTCTTAGTCCCAATTTTTGAAGTTCTCGTCACATTGTGCTCTTGGAAATTGTTTTACTTCCCTCATGGAAGAGTGCTGTGAGTTGAATGGTCGATTTCTTGCGATTTTTCTTCATTAATTGCTTCAGAGAACACCGGTCACGTTTGTCCAGAAAGGATTTACGACTACAAAGATGTCGCAAACAGGTATCTTCTCCACCATCTTTCCACCTTTTAATAATGCGTTGAACAGTTCACAATCCTATACCACTAATTTCAACTATGTCTTTGCATTTGTCCCACTTTGGTACAGGCCAACAATTTGCCCCTTTTTGAACTCTATTACATTACTTCCTCAAACACAACTACAGATTCCAGCCAGGCTTATTTCAAACTAAGCAGTCTTCTAATGCAATGCCCGCATTTTAAGCTTGCATCAAGCAAAGATTTATGCAAATATCTGTAATACTCATCTAATCACCTTCTTCGAAAATTGGAACGTTTAAAATTAGACCGCGACTTTTTTTTTGGACACTTAGTGTACAAGCTTATCCCAGTTGCCACTTGGTGGCGTTTTTGCTCCTGCCTTCTCATTGGATGAGTTCGGGGGCTGTGATGACAATGATAGCCACTAATAGCCAATCAGGTTCGTACTCGGGCTATTGAGTTCGTATATAAGATCACGGGCTAGTAGATGAAATGTGTTCTTGGATGGCTGTCTTGAATAGCAGTCGTGTGTAATATTATAGGATTCTTGTCATGTAGTATTAGTGTTGCATATTCGTCTTTAGCTGCTGTTCGGCTGTGGCGTAAGTGATGGAGTTGTATACGTGATATGGTTCATTAATTTAAATTCCTCCGGTTATTCTTACTTATCTGTTAGATGACAGTTTAAAATGTTTACCCTAAGGCCCAGTCTTTTTTTTTTCATACTCTTAATCAGTTTTTAACTCGTTACCAGTTTTTAACCTTTAATAAATGGTTTATTGATTTTAAAAAGGGGAAGGATTTATGTGTTGTATTCAACAGTCTACATGTATTCATTTAGCATACATTTTGTGAAAAACATATGGTATGCTAACAATGCGCATCTCGCTGTAATCTCGAGTATAATGTTCTAGTTTCCCACCTGTCCTATTTTTCCTTCTGTTAAAAAATTACCAAAATATTAATCCTCCTTTCTTTTCTCCTATTCATTAAGTGGTGATAACTGAGCAATTCTTTTCATGTGGTTTTGTATTTCTTTTTTTCTTTTGCGCTCAGCTCAAATGACAAAAGCACTTGTGGCTTTAAAGCTTATCATATGGGGGCATCAAGTTCGCACTTGCCATATTTTTGGAAGTTTGTACCTCACCCAGCGCAACCGCCGAGCTTTAAGTTTAACAAACAATGTGAAAGAAATGTTGTTTCTGTTAGGTTTTTTTTTTTTTTTTTTTGAAGATATCTGGAACGCTTTTTAAACATTAAATATTTCAAAAAAATAATTTCTTAACTACTTACTGATAGTTAATCATCCTAAATCCGACAATCACGGACTTTGCTGAATTTCAGATCGCAGCCGAAAATTTTAACATAGCGCATGAAAAAACTTGGAACGATCACCTTTGTGGGTGTTTAAAAAAGTTATGAACTTACTTTGAAATAATTACAGGATAAAATTTCAGCACCTTAGTCCAAAAACGCGATGCTTAAAGTAGGAGATTCGAACCTTTTCGAAAACTTAGACATTTTTCCGATTTTGGCTCAATTCTTTTAACTAAAAGCTAAAGAAATAAAACACAATCTGGAATTATTTTATGTTATCTTCCTGTTAATTAAAGACTTAAATTACAGTAGAACCTAAACTGTACTAAAAAGGCGGGACACACTGATTATGAATTCATCAATTTTTTTGCATAGTTGATTGCTTGGATCTAAAAAAAAAGCATGTTTAATAATGCTACCAAAAATTCAAAATTAAAATTTTGTTATTTTTTATTAAAAACTCATTTTGAACACATTTCCGATCATTTCGAAGAAAGTTCTAAACATTTTATTTTGCTTCTTTTCAAAATAGCTTATTTTCTGTAAAATGTTGTAAATTGTAAAAGAAGAAAAAAAAACATTGTATGTGCCGCTCTGGCAGTATTCACTGCATCGGATCAGTACTTTATAAACTTGTTTTTCTCGTAAGCACCGCAGCTACGCTCGAGAAAATACGGTATGGTTTTGGAATCCTTAATTGTGTGCATTGGGCTTTTAAGGGACCAAAGGCAGATGGAGGACTTGCTCCTTGTGGCACCTCTCATCTTCATAAATATCACCTTTGCTACTAGATTTATTGCACTTGTTTTTGTCCCCTCCCTTAACAGAGGCTGCTTTTCCAAGCAGCAGTGAATTGCTAGTTTTTTCCTTCATTCTCAGAAATGTGGGTATCCTATTAATTTCTGGACTTGATAGTTTAACAAGATAAAGTCCCCACTAATCTATGACCTGCAGTGGAGAAATGATTCCCAAAAACATGTGAGCTTACGAATGCAAAGATATCTGCTAAAAGAAGCTTAGTTTTAAAATTTTGAAATTTAGCTTAGGTATTTGCATCCATAGGCTCACATAATTGGCATGAAAATTAGTTCCTTGTAACCTCAAAGCATATACTACCTGCAATTATTTGCAATTTTGTACTTTATAACATTGTTTTAGCCAATCAAACATTTAGGAAATTATTCCTTACTTATCTGGAGGAAAAAAAATATTCCGGGTTTTAAAAAAAAGTTTTTTTTTAAATCCGTATCCCCTCTCCCCCCCCCCCCCTGTCCTGTTTTTTTTCCTTTACGTGATAGATTTATTAGCTTGCAGATACTTTTGAGTTGTGTGCACAGATACTTTATATTTTTATCTGACTCTGGCGATTGCAGCCAGGTTGGGAGAATCACTCTCCCTAAACCATGTATAATAATACCTTTGAAAAATGATCTATTCATAGCAGGGATCAAAGTAGGAAATATAGGATCTATATTTCCTATAAATCCTATATTTCCAAACAAAATCCTATTTTTTTTGGTACCCGAGAGGAATTCTACACTTTTGCATAAAGAGTCGTGTGACCTTTTATTAAAAGTTATCAAAATGTGTCATGTATATTTTTCATAAAAGGTCCTATATTTTGTCCGTTGGTCGCTTTGATTCTTGCTCATAACTAACTGTTAAGAAATGAGTTTCTTACTGCAAGAACATGTGAACTTGAAGATGCATACATGTTCATTCTTATGTTAAAATATAACTATTACAAAGTTTATTTTTTCTTGACTGTAGCAACCTGGACAGACCTTTTCTCAGGCCCAGCCAACGACAACAGCACCTGGACAAGCTGGTGCTCCTCCAGTCAGTGCACCGCAGCCAGCTCCCCAGCCAGCTGCTCCACCAGTTCAGCCACCTCCAGCCTCTGTTCCTCCTGCGGCACCACCTGTTCAACAGCCTCCCGCCGGTGCTCAAGCACCACCTGCACCAACTGGTGTTCCTGCGCCAGGACATCCTCAACCATTTCCCCCTGGTGGCCCTCAAGGCCAATGGCCAGGTGCACCCGGTCCCTTTGGACAGCCTTTTGGACAGCAGCAGCCCAATGCATTTGTAGGATACAACTATCCTGGATATGGGCAACAGTCATTTGCTGCTGCTGGTGGTCCTCAATAACCGTAAGTATGCAGTTGACCTTTTTCAATGTTCAGTTAATGATTGCATTTGTGTGATGCATGTCAGGTTTGGTAGTATTAGGGTTGATAATATGCAGGGTGTCTGTGCATATGGAAAGTCATGATTTTCAGCAAAAAAAATGCTCAAAATTCATGGAAAATAACTGACATCTGGTCATAGATTTTTGGTTCTAGAATATGCATATTCATCGAATTCTACAAATTAGGTGTAAGATTTACGCATCTTAGCCGTTTCTTACGTTTTTACCCTTCAGTCCCGATTTTTCACACATTTTGAAATCTGATTACATCCGCTTCTATGAATATCGCTCGTTGTTCTTTACAATGTTATTCTTCCATTTTGACGTTTATAATTTTGTATTCAGCATTATTTTTAACCTCCTTATATGTGTAGTTGTATTTGGGGACTTGTATATTTCTAATTTTGCCGCTCTCATTCAACTCAAAAATTTTAGATCACTCGCATCCGAGTTGATTGACGAGACTCATAAAAATTTTTCATTAATTTTCAGCAGTGTCTTAAGTTAATGAACATTTTTGAAAATAAAATTAGTCAAAAGAAATAATTAAGGAGATTTAGGATATAGATAAAATACAGAAATTGGGGAATTTTCAATCTGGAATTTTTTTCAATATTTGTTGCCTATCCTAAAATTTTGGCGATAGTAAATCTGGTAAGTTAATGGATATCTTATATTCAGCTTAAAAGAAATGACAAAAAATTTTAGTTTGCTTTTAAAAAAAAATTATAAATATAATTAAAAATCTAATAACACAACTAAAGATTTATTTCATTAAGTAAAAGATTAGCAATATAATAAATGTTTTTAAGCAGTATTTTTCATCATGTGTATAAAATGCTGTGTAGAAAATTTTGGTTTTATGTAAGGAATATTAAATAGTATGTTGCTTGAATAATTTAAACCATCAAAGACATGTTAAGTAATATGATTTGTATGTTTTGTTCAGGTGCATAATTAAAGTTATAGCATTAAAAGCATTTTAAAATTGTAGCAATAGAGAATGCGTAACAGAATTGTAATTTAAGTTCTGATGAGCAGTCAGATTTCCCTTAAAATCCAATGCAATTTTTAGTTTCCCCTTCTCTCAATACAAAAAAGTTTCAGATAAATTGATTTTTTTAAAATCAAGGATTGTAATTAGGAAGCATTATTTTTTTTATTGGAAACATTATTTTAACGCTTTTGTTCTTAGATTCTATTCGAGATTATTCCATGCTGCTGGCAAGCACAAAGATGTGGCAAGCACGATTTTGAAGTGGGATTGATCAAATGGGAAACTTTTTGTTAATTAATTGATTAATTTAAACATTGATTGAACTCCCAAATAATTAATATTGATTTTAGCCTATTGTTGAGTGAGAACTGAAATAAATATTTAACCCGTTGCCAAAGGACAATAAGAAAGCCAGCTCTGCTTTTTGTAATGAAATTTCCTACTGTGATATGTCAATTGAGAATAGATAAAACATAGAGAGAGAGAGAATGAAGCCTTCATTTCTTGAAAACAACGATTTTAGGTCCCGTTATATATTTTAAAGTAAAGTACTGGAAGGTTCATGCAAAACGTGTGTTCTGTCGTCAAAGTTAACCATGTGACCCGATCGGTGCTTTAGGTTTTCCTAACCAAATGATCAGAAAGTCTGTATCTAGTTACATTTGTTTCTTGGCTCAAATCCATCTCAGTTTTGGCACCAATGTCAAGAATACTTTAAGAATTATCAAACTAATCAGTACATTATTAAAGGAAAAGATGATAGAATTAAAAGACGAAACAAATTTCATTTTCGTCCAGATAAATTACAACTGGGTAGTTCTGGACACAAAAGATCAGTGCAGTGGAAGATCTTTATCTTTGGTGGAAAGAACAAATTAGGCAATGTATGAAGTTTTAAAAGTTTTTGTTTGAAAGATCAGACTGCTAATTGGTCGGAGTTGGCTTCGCTCAGTGATCGGCTGGATTACAGTAACGTGGTGGCTTGGCGACTTTGGCTATAAACAATAGAGTTGCGTGATCATTTGTTTACATTTTAAAGCTACTGCTAATGTAATTGTATTTTTTGTTTATTTGGCAAAAGTTTTTAAACTGCAAAGAACTGATTTTCGTTTTTAAAGAGTGTTTAGTCATTTTAGTTGAAGAATGTGTTTATTTTACATCGGGAGTGGGGGTAGGGGATGAGTGATTTTCGCTTATTCAGAGAACTGTTTTTACCTTTTTCATTTTTCTAAACAATATCCTTTCAATTGTTTTATTCTTTTTCATAAGGAGGATGTTGCAACGGGATTTCCTGTTCGTTCTAGATGGGTAGTTAGTTTTTTGCACTTAATATATCTAAGGACGCTTTTTATCCTTTGAGTATGACTGAAGGAACAACCATCAAGTACGGGAGAAAAAATAGTTAATAAAATAACTGCTCAGTGGGCATTAGATAAATCAAATTGTAATAAATATAATCATTCTGACACCAAGCAGCTTAAAACATTTTCTTTTCAATCTTTTTTTCCAGTTCAAACATTTGATGGTTTATTCAAACTTTTTTTTTAACTTTTCAATTTACAAAGTTAGAACAGAAAAACGTCTGTCGGGTCCTCGAGTCAATCCATAAAGAATAAAATTACCTACACGGTAAGAAATGTGTGTGATTAAGTTAAATGAAACAAAGTTATACAGAATGTAAAATAACTATATCCTTGTGCCTGCATAATCCGCTAAGTGCATACTGCAAATTGGTCAGAAGGTGGGGGGGGGGGGAGTTATCACTTTGAATGTTTTAAGTTAGAAACATTGGTTCCAATTTTAATTTTATGGTGTATCGTTAATTAGCTTTTAGATTTCTTTTCACTATTTTCATAAAATATTTCACTAATTTACTTACCTACAGTAGAGTTGAAGGTAGTTTTTTTCATAAACATATAGCAGACTTGGGATTTTTTGATCACAGAATCAAGTTTACTTATCAGGTTCTCAGGACTAATTTTTAAAATTGTTATTGAATTAACGCTAAAGTGAGAAATAAGATTTGCTGCACACTGAATTTTGGAAGTGCAAGGATTAAAGAAATTAATTGGTCAGAAAAAAATGTTATAGACACTTGATTTAAATTTTTTTTTGTTTGTGTCATGGTTTTTATTAGACTTTTCTCTTTTAAGTTTTCAATTTGTTTTTTGAGTTATTCTAAAAATGCAACATGATTCCTTAAACCTTGGAGTTACCTTTTGCGTGACTTTGGGTGTTTTTTCGTTAAATTGCATAGCCTTTTCTGGTGGATTTTAATACTTTTTCTCTCCATGAATATGCGTTCATTTCTTTTTACAGAAATGTTCTCAAATCTTATGGTTTATATATAAGAACTTTTAACTGTTAAACCGTTGTAATTTAAAGAATATTTATCATTATATATTCTTAGGCAATGATTTATCTTTGCTTTCTCATGATCAAAGAAGCAAATAAAAATATAACTTTATCAACGTTTTTATCACTTTTCAGAATTTCTCATTTCTTTTAAACTGTTAAAACATTTCTTTGTTAACAAATGCTCTTATTTCTGTGTGTTGCCTTTTTGCTTTTGAAAAATAGTAATGAATGCAAGATTTTTGACGTGCATTAAAAATCCTTGTAAAGTCTTGTCTACAACCTCTCTTTGCAATAACCAAACTTTGTTTTATCAATTTAATTTTGTATATATTTATGAATTTTTCACTTGAAATTCTTGATTTTCATTTATGATGACATGCTTCTATTACAAAAACTTATTAACCATTTTATGACCTTTTCAGTAGCATTTTGTTTTCATTTACTTTTTGAAATTGAAACATTTGTTCATATGTTTTGATTCTTGAAATATTGTTTACTTGTTTTTTTGCTATTAGACTGTGCATAATTCCTTTATTCATTCCCCTCCTTTTTCTTTCTATTAAGTTATTAAAATGTGAGAATTGTATAAAAAAAATTCATGTCATATATTCTTAATTCAATTATCTAACTTATTTGTAACAACCAGTCATTTTTAACATTTATTTAATGATTCTTTTTCTATTTTTATGTCCTTCAATTATTAAAAACAAGGTTTGTGCATGTCCTAAGCCCTTTATTTACTATATGTGAATTTAATAAATGTAGCCGACCCGTGCGAAGCATTCAAGCTTGAAATTTATACCCCTACTTCAAAAACACCTATGTAAAAGTTAGAAAACTAAGAGCATTTACTGTGCATTGATTTTAATGCCTTAACTTAGAAATTATGTTCAAATGATTCCTTTTAAAATGCTAAATTACAGACCACTCTAATACTGAGATCAGATATCTGGAAGCTCTCCTTTTTATCAATACAAGACGAAGTTTGCAATTTAACCGAATGAATTCACACAATTTTTGTTTGCGTGTCTTTTTTTTTATAGTAATAAAATGTGAACTGTTTGATTTTTTTTTTGCCGGAAAGGGAGGGGAAGAAATTTTTTTAAATCATACCTTACTTATGAATTTTGATGTTATGGAAGTAATGGCATTCCTGCAAAAAATAAAGAAAAAAAAAATTAAGTAATAATATATATCGATTGTATGAAGATTGAAGTTATGTTAGAGTTTCATCGTGAAACACAAAGTTTGATGTCTTGAAAAAGAGCCAAATCATAAACAATGGTTTTTTTCTTTTTAATGAAACACAAAAGTGATGGAGTCTGTTCAGTCTTGCAAACTTTTTTCCCCCTTTAGTAAATCAAAATAAATAAATAAATAAATAAATAAAATATAATAAAAATAATATCTACAAATAAAAAGCAAAAAATGTTTTTGTGCATCTTTTTTTCCCACATCTGTTATCAAAATAAACCATACTATGTGCTTTGAGATATTATGCTTCCTTTCAACTACTTTTTTTTTATTTAATGTTACTACTTTTAATATCAATAAGGTAATTAATTTGCCAGAAGATCACAGATTTAGTACTTTATTTGTATTGTGAGGCATAATAGGCTGTTGTAGGCAGATTTATAAATTCCACTACCCTTCCAACTGTTTTCCTTCATAAAACTTCCATTTCTCCTCTGATTACTCTTCACCACAACTCGCTACCTTTTTGTATGAAGTGTTAGAATTGCTATGCAACAATGCATAACACAGGTAAAACTGTGACAAACTTCCTACATTAAGAATCGAGCATGAGTCACCTAGATGAAAAGTAGTAGTTATAATTAGAAAATCTTATTGACTGGCATTCTTAGCTACCACCAAGCTTTTCTTGCTTTCCTTATTTCCTTATTACAATTTTACTGACTAATAGTTAGTCTAGTCATTCATGTGTGTTCTTTGTTTGACATAGCGGAAATATTTTTTTCCATTTAGGTAGTTAACTTAAGAACATTTGCCACATTTATATGGACCCTTTCAACCCCAGAAATTCCGGTTAATACCCGGGTTAATGTGGATATTTCTTGCTCCTGCTATCAACTGGACTGAAAGCAGGTTTTTTACCCAGAATGTACTTTACGTATAAAGAGTTTTGTTTACTAGCTGAGCAAAACCACTCTCTGGGATGCAGGGTCCACAAGCTCTCTTTGAATGTGAACGGTGTATTTTCCAGACATAATTTTCCAGTATTTTTACTGAATTAAGTGCTTTTTGATAGAGCAAAATACTGTATGCAGAAAAAAAGAAGGGGTATTAGAAGTTAAATTCAACATGATCCAGTTAATTTCATGCATCCAATTAAAATAATCTTATATAGATGCAAAAATATATGGGAGAACTTTCAGCTGTATTAAAATACTTTAATAGTGTTGTGTTAGTTCATACAGCCATGCTATTTCAGTATTTTTCAGCTGTTTGAGTCATATATCTGATTTTTCAACCGGTTTTTTTCCCGGAGTTGTAGCAGGGAAATGAGAGAAACAAAATTCTTTTGTAAACACGCTATTCAGTATTTTTCTATTGTGTGCTACTTATTTTTACTTCCTTTTACAAAAAAGGAAGTATTGTATTCGCGAAAAAATTTTCACTCAAAAATCGACCTTAATATTCATTTTACTCACCCCCGAATGAATATTGAGTTTTTTTTCGACTCAATCACACGTGGATAAGTGCCTAAGAACATATAGACACACGAAATATCCATAATGATTATTCCCGAGTTAATTACAATGAATTTTCTCGTCATATATGTATGTATGTACGTACGTACGTATGTATGTGCGGATGTATGTGCATAACTCAAGAACAGTAAGTCTTAGAAAGTTTAAATTTGGTAAGTAGATTCCTAGTGGAGTCTAGTTGTGCACCTCCCCTTTTGGTTTCATTCAGGTGTTTCTAAAGGGGTCTTTTGCCCTTTATTTGGGAGGAAATCAGTTAATTTCAATGTAAACTGAAGTGGAGTTATAATTTGGTGGACACTAGACGATATATCGCCAATCTTTTGGTTGCCAACTTGGCGAAAAATTTAGCGATTTTTTTTTTTATAATAATTTATTTGTTATTATTATTTTCTTAAAATCTGGTTTCAATTAGGCCACTGTTGGTGATATTTAGAGAGTAAACTATTGAATCACATTAAAACTGCCAATAATGGGGAAATGACATTAAATTGGAGTAAAAGGAAGTCATGTGATGCACATATCAGCTTGTTTCAAATCACCGAAGTAAATTGCTATTTAAATGACACAATAGTTTGTCTTCAAAAATGTCTTGTAGCAGAATCATTTAGTTTTCTGTGACAAAACGCCTTTGTTAGTATGTTTTCCATGAAGCATATTTTAAGTATCAAATGCATGTAAATTACTTAATTATTAAAAATACATTATTTCCCATTTTGTAAAACCTAAGTGCCCTAAAAATATTTGAGTCTGTTTCTTTTTTTTTTAAGAATTAAGAACATAGCAAAATATGATTGAATAATTTAGAATTATACACTTTGATTATGAAGAGAAAACAAAACTGATGAAATCTTGCCAATAACTTCATAAAATGTCAATCTGCTCATTCCCAGACTTTTTTTTTTTTTTTTGTATTCATGATAAAGTTCACCTTTTCTTTTTTAATTCTGTCTGAATTTTAATAAATTTCCTGCAAAAGCAACACAATCGATTTCCTGCATTAAATAAGTTGTCATGATAAATAAGAAGTTCTGAAAATGTGATTTAATAAATTTTGGAACAGCAAATTATATTCTTCGTGAAGTTTAGCAAAATATTCCTCATAACTTTCTTTTGGTATAGAAGATTTTTAAGGTGCAATTTCTTCAGCATTTATATATTTTCATTCTGGTATTAAGTGGTTCTATATTGATGCTACATTTCTATTCATTCGAAGTTATTATGGATTAATGTAATTTGTCATGACATTGAACATAACTGGTGTGTCTTGCATTTAGTGTACTAGTTTCTTGTATTTGTTCTCCTTCTGCAGTTTGAATTATTTTGCTTTGTCTTTATACATGTTTTATGGTAATTTTTTAGTCTTCATCATAAGTATTTCTGCTTGTCTATGTATAGATTTGTTTTTAATTGTTTATACAACTTGTATTTTGAATCATGATTCATGTTGTATTAGTTGTTGGATTTCAAGTATGTGTTGAGGAATTTCTTGTGTTTGTGATTTTTCGGATTGAATTTTTTGAAATGTTGCTCACAGTATTTATGCTTAACATTTTATGTTTTTAGCTTCATATACTGTTGTAGTTATTATAAGGTTGATATGAATTGGATATTATGATGCAATTAGTTTTCTACTTCTCTTTTGAAAAAATTCAATATTAATACTAGATTTTGTGATGATTTGACTGTGGTTTTTTTCTCGTCTTTTGCTTCCTTTTTGAGTTACATGAATATGTGGTAGTAATTGTTTTGTGGTTCTGATTTGCATTATATTATACTACAGATGATCTCTATAACCTCATAATTGGTGGCAATGCATAAGCAACTCAAAATTAAAGCTCCTTCACGCTAGCCGTTTTGCTTGGCGTTCCAGAAAGTTCTGGGAGCCAATGTTCTAAAATCCGTAAGGTAAGCCGTGGTAAGTAGGCTAGCAGTTACAAAGTGGATTTATGAAATGGTAACCATAATTCTTTTTTTCCAGGTCCATCTTGTCATAACTTATGTATGAAATATGCAATTTTTGTTATGTTCTTTTGCAGAGTGTTGCTGGTTAAGTTATTTGTCTTCTGGTGCTGTCCTATGAAACGGAAGTTTTATCCATATGTCATGTGCTCTCAGTGATTATGCTTTTGGAAAATAAACTGGAATATAATGTGTTACTTACCTGACTGTAGTATTAAAATTTTATGTCTGTAATTTTATCAAAATTTATGCTCTCTCTCCTATCTAGTTCAGAAAAAAGACATCTCCACCAAAACATCCTCCTGCTTATCATTTTCTTTGTTTTAATTTTTGATTACTATCTAACAGGTTTCAAGCTCTTAATGGAAGCTTTCCAAGTTCAATCACCGGTATAATAATTTAGATTTTATTTTTTCATTTATTAAAATTGCAATTAGTGAATCAATGATGATGTGAATTAAATTTCAAATTCCTTGCCTATATATTCTTCCATGTTTTTTTTTTTTTTTAATTTGATGCATCATGTGTAGTTCATTTATGTAAAATAAAATTCATTCCATTATTAAGTCTTTTGTGTTGAATTTTTTATACGCTTTGCATTGCCAAGGAGAATCAACTTTCAATAGCTCAAACACTAAGTCCCAAGGGACTGGCTAAAACCTATGATGTATGCAAATTCCCAGAGTCTTCTCAAAAATTTGGGACTGAATGGAAGCTTAAAGATAAATGAATATTCCAGTTATTTTGAGAACTGTAGTTAACAGTTCTGAATTCATGCATCATGATTACAAATACAATGAGATAGAAATACACAGCAAATTTCCTCACACTGAAAGTACCACGGTGCAGTGGTGTGAGTTTTAAAAAAATGCCTATAATCCTATGTATATAGTAGAAACCATCTCACAATTGTTGGGAATATTAAATGAAAGAAAAATCCAAGATTTGAATGCACCAAAGTTTTGAGATCAACTTAAATGTGGGGCTAAGCGATGTATCGCAAAAAAACGGGGAACAACCCACATCAATTAACTGGTTCAGAATTTTTCTCTAAACCGATGCATCCACACTGCACTAAGTACAAAAAAAAAACAAACACTAACATACATACAGCAGTCTATGGTTGTTGCCCTTTTCAATCTTTAGTTTTTTCATACCAATGTTGAATTAGTAGTGTAACAAGCCAATCCGGCTTAGCAACGATGGTGTGATCAATTAATTATAGGAAACTTTTTTTAGCAAATGTTGATGGAAGTATTGTAGACCTTCACTCATTCCAAAAAAAAAGTCAATTTTAGTAGAGTAGTGTAATAATTTGCTAGAGACGTGCCGAGTACTCGGCCGAGTACCGAGTACGCGGCCTTTCACTACTCGGCCGAGTTACCAAGTACCAATTATGTTTTAAGAAGAACCATCGACACACATGTGATGAATTTTGAACTTATTGGAATAGTAGTATAGTCCTCCTTGTCCATATAATGGTTTTTAAAACTAAATTCCTGCTGAAATTTAATCACGCATTATATAAACAATTTTGATTGTGTCTAAAATTTAACAAAAAAATTATTTTTAAAATTAAAAATAAATAAAAGGTATGATTAATCAAGTTTTAATTAAAACAAATTACAGTAAAATCCCTCTAATGCGGACACTAACAGGACAATTTTTTTTGTCCGCAATAGAGAGGTGTCCGTAGGACAGGGGTTTAAGAATGTTATTTGCATTGGAACTGGGGAATTAAAAATTGTCTGCATAAGAGGAGTGTCTGCCTTTGAGGGGTGTACCTTAGGAGGGTTTTCACTGTATACCATACCTGCCAACCCTTCCGAATTTCCCGGAAGTTTTACGGATTTTTATGTCCTTTTCCGGTTATGAGCAAAATCTTCTGGATTTTTCACGTTTTGTAGGAAAAATAATTATCTCGCCACTTTTGGCGCTAACGATACTTTTGTGGAACGCGGCTCCGCGTTTTAGGCCAAGTAGCCAAGGAAAGGTTGCCGTAAGAGAATGGCACGAGAAGAAGCGAGGCAAGATTATGACGTCACTGAGTGATACAGCGCATGACTTCATCGGGATCCAATCAAAATTTTTGCTTCGTTCTTTTTTTAAGATGAGTAACAAATGTTATTTCCAAACTTTTAAAGAAAGCAATAAAAGTAATATTTACTAAACGAAAGTAATTTCAATTGATATGAAATTCATAACTAATATATTGTTAAATGTAAAGAGGGTAGGTGTCCTGTTTGATTTTATTTTGCGTTAAAATTTTGTGGATAAAAATAAAAAAATCTTCCGGATTTTTTTTCTTGGAGGTTGGCAGGTATGCTGTATACCAATCAATTATAGTTCTAGTCTGCCAAATATAAATAATTTTAAAAAGCAGATAAAACAAATGTGCAGGAACAATGCAGACACGTGTTTCTGCCCCCCCCCCCCCCCCCCCATTACAAGGAACGTCTTTTTCAGTGTATAACATGTGAGCTAAAGAATGAAAAGACATTCGACAAAAAAATCCGATTGTTGTCTTTAAATCCACGAGCTCCCATTTTGTGCATTGAAAAAAGAATTCCTTGTAACGCCAAAACATGTCTGCAGTAGTGATGGGCATAATCGAGATCTCGGGAATCGAGTACTTCTGATAATCGAGATCTTTTTAGTTCGAGAACTCGAGCGATTGATAATCGAGATCTCTTGAAATCGAGAACTCGAGCGATTGACTTCTCGAGATCTTCCGAATCGAGTACTCGAGCGATTGACTTCTCGAGATCTTTGGAATCGAGCACTCGAGCAGTGGCGGATCATGCAATTTTGAGGCCCCAGGCGCAACCTGATCCGGAGGCCCTCTAGTTGACACAACGAAAATGATATAGTTTCCTATATTTACAATGCAGAAAATCGAAACTTTTTTTTTTATATCTTTTTGAATCAACAAGCTTTGGATGGGGCGGGGGGTGTAGTAACGCTTATTTAAAAGGTTAAAACAACGACATTTCTGACAAAAAAAAAAAAACTTGACTGCGAAAAATTTTGTCTTCTGTTTTTTTAATAATTTAGGTAGTGCAGGTGGTGAGATTCGAGCCCCAATTTCAGACATCTAGCGAAATCCCAGCTTTACCCTGTTTTCCAATGCTCGTAACTCAGTGGCGCAACCTGAGGAAAATTTTTTTAGGGGGGGGGGGTTTCACTTGACCAGAAAAAAAAAGGAGAGAGAGAGAGAACATCTAATCGGATATGAAAGATCAGGAGAGAGGGAGGTCTTTGGGTTCTCCCCCGGGAAAAATTATGAACTGGTAGTTTAAAAAAAGCAGTTTTAGATTTTCTTTGCTGATGCTAGGGGGCAAAAAGGTGCAGCTGCCGGCAGGCCTGGATCTTCGTACCCGCAGACACCGTAATGCGGGGGTGCATCAGGCCTTTTCGGGGCCCAACTACGGCCCAAGAAATTGAAGAAAAAACTTTTTAAAAACTAGCACTGAGACTTATTAAAGTTACAATTGTATACACTGCTGACCTTTGAGGCCCTACAGATTTTGTTGCAATGGGTGCAATATTTATAGATCCGGTCCTAAGTGCAGGGGTCTCTAATGCCGTATTTAGAAATCTTTTTCGCGAGGGGCCCGGATTCGCGCATTGCCACTAAGAAGATGTTCGTTCTTGGTCTCGATTTTTAATGATTCCATTGTCCGACTGTTTTTATTTTGAATTCTAATTATTTTTTTATTCATCTTGTAGTAGTAAGGATAACAAGAGAGTGTCCCTTTAAGTGTGATGTAGAACACCCATAATTTTAGGGGGGTCCGGGGTTTTTTTTAAAAATAGATGTAAAAATCTGTATTTTAAGGCCTTATATGAGGTAATTAAAACTAAAAAAAATATGAAGAAATGTAGGCAAACAAAGTCTTTTAAAAGTTATGCATTCTTTTGCAAATCAAAATCAATCAAAATAAAAACTGCTTGCTCGAATCGGTTGACATTAAAATCGATAGAGAAGAAAAACGAGAGAGGAGAAAAGAGAAGCACATCGTCATTTGCTCATATCGGCTTTTAGTGTAGTTTGTTTTTGATCACTTCCCCAACCTTCCCTCCTCCCCATCAGTAAATGCCCTACAGAATAAAAATTGTAAAATAAATGGCGTAGAGATTCAGAAAATAAGAACGAAAGAGTAATATTCTGGCAATTTGGACAATTCATACTTCATTTCCTTAATAAAAGACAAAATTGAAGAACATTTTAAGGAATTTCAAAAACTTAAATAATTTTCAAAGCCTAGAGCAGTTGAAATTAAATAAAGCACTTTATTTGTACTTTCAGAAGTTGATGTCTTACAAAATGATTATAACTTTGTAAGACACATTCGTTTTAAGTTTTAAAAAAAAATGCAACGAAATATTTCTCAAAACAAACAATTTTTTTTTCAATCACAAGTAAAACAGAAAATGAAATGAAGTAGAGTAAGTATTATTATTTTTTCTCATGTTCAAGATATTAAGAGTATGCAGTAGAAGTAAGATAAAAACTAGCAATAACAAAAGAACTTCCAAAATACTGTATTCGGTATTAAATAAATGGCAAGACATGGAACATATCAGTCACAAAAATTGATCTTGGAAAAATATGCTACAAAGACGCGAGAATCATGATTTTTGCATTTTTTACTCAGTATGTATCAAGGAGCTGAATTTGGCACATCTTGGTAACCAAATACTAGCCTAATCTAGAGGCCCGGTACTTGGGGAGTCCCCGGCTCGAAATCGGTGCAGTGTAAGTTTTATAAGAGTTTTTTGGTGAGGAGGGCAGGGACGCGCACTGGGGGGGGGGGGGAGAAGGGACACCTTTTGGCCCGAGCCTAAAGCGGGCCCAATATTTTTAAAACTAGGGTTGAAAATAGGGGTAAACAGTATGGAGGGAGGCCTGAGAAAGTCATTTGTGATTTCCTCAAATTTTCACTTGTTTAATAGTTACAAAATTAAGAATAAAAAAACTTGGTTATTTTCCTTTTCTGACATTAGAAATTAAAAAAAAAAAAAACTTTTAAGGTGCAAAATATTTCAGATTTCGGGGGAGGGGGCGTCGCTCCCCTCCCTCCTCTGGCTACGGCCCTGAGGGTCTCAGCGGGAAGTTGTTGAAATTGAAGTCTTAAAAACCCGATTATAGGTCATATTTATTGACTTAATGTGAGGGATGGAGCTCAGGGACTGCCTCTAATCGATTTTTTTCAAAACAATAGATCGAAATTATTCCTCCTCCCTCCTTCTCAATTTCGAAACTGTATAGTTTCAATAACGCAACTGAAGACAAACTTTGCGGGATGTTTAAAATCTGTTGAAAACTTCGTGAGAGATTTGCTTTTGTTTCTTGCTTAAAAACTGTACAGTATAATGAATTCTATACTTAACGGATAGCTTAATAGGTTAGACCGGCTATAGTTTATACACATTTTACATTTTGATTTTTGTAATTATTGTTAGTTTATATTTTTTGTTACTGATGTTACATACCAAAACAAAATTTCAACGGATGCAAATACTATTTTCCTATTAAATAATGATTTCAAACCTTTGTAGACATAATGTATTAGCAGTAATAAAATCCTAAATTTCTTCTCGAAATTTATCAACTATACCCAACGTGGGTCAAGTAGATACACAAATGAATAAACTGTTACGCTGACGTAATAAGAAGCGAAATGAAGTTTTTAAGAGTTGTTTTGGAAAGAAGATTTTCACAAAATATTTTGTTCGAGTGAGATGATAAAAGTAAATTTGATTTAGTTAATGTAAATAAAGTATGGCTATCTTCTCTGAAATACGCTCTTTTAAATATTTCCAAAATAATTTCATTCATTTGAGGTGGTTTTTTTTTTTTTTTTTTTTTTTTTTTTTTTTTTTTTTTTTTTTTTTTTGAGCAATCATGAATTGTTTATTACTTTCACTTGACCAAAGTTGATGTTCTGATTTTTCAGATTACCATGGCGACGGCTGTTTTTAATATTTATTTAGAGAACAAAATTTTCGGAGTCATAGTTACAAATCGTCTGAGGCTTAGCTCAAGCAGACATAGCATTTCAAAAAGTTTTTTTTTTTTTTTGTGTGTGTGTGTGTAAAATTAAGTTTTTTCAGGAAAAAAAAAACTTATCCCCTAGCTGAACTCTTAAACACCAAAACTTCATCTAAATACAAAATTTCCAGATTACTCATTCCCATCTTTTAAGATTGATGAGAAATAAAAATACATAACGTTATACGCTGCAAATAATCTTTATTATAAGTGTATTTACTGGTGAATATGGGCTATTAATTCTTTATTCGTATTAACCGCATCCGAATCACTATTTCTTTTTTGTGGATATGTCTCATATTGCAAGGAGCGTGCACAGAAATTTTGGGACCCATCATAAATGACTTTTACGGGTACCCATTTATATTATTTATCCCGAAGTATATTTCTCCCCCTTTGGGCCCCTTCTGGCTCGGGCCTGGGTCAAAGGTGTCCCCCCCCCCCATTCACGCCCTGATGTGTATTACCAATTCTAGAAAATCCTCAGTCATAATATGACGGATGTAACTTTCTTGACCATTTCCAGTCTGTTCCATTTGTAGAAACAAGAAACCTAACGAGTAAGTACTTATCGCAATTCATGATTGTAAAAAACGTAATTTGAATTCAAGATGTCGAAATTCAAATGCGAATCCTGAATGCTCTTTTTTGTGTGTGGGGGGGGGGGGGAGGGGAGGTAGTCATTTCTAAGCCTTTCTGGAAAAAGAAAATAACCATTAAAATTTGTGAGCCCATAAGTATAACTTGGTTTCAACTAGATCTAAATGCAATGTATCGACTTGACAGAAACAACGTCATTACGTTAACTCAGAAACGTGGGAAAAAACATCAGTGAATATCAGAAACTTCTGTTAGCAAAAATCATGTCTTCTTTCAAAAACCACAAATCTTGGTTAAATATGATATAATTACTTAAACACCTTACGCGACAGTTGAAAACAAACAATAAAAATTTACTTTTGTGCGCAAGAAAACATTTTTTTTACGGAAAACTTGCAAAAAAAAAAAAAAAAAAAAAACAGCTGTCGAATAGTCATAACTCGGCAGCAGGAAAAATTTAGTATCATAAAAGAATAGATGCGTAGGAGCATTGCGTCAAAAAGAACTTTTCCCGACTCTTTTGAAACAATTTCGTTTTTAAACTTATGATTAAAAAAGAAGTTAAGGCATTTTGGAGAAAAAAAAAAGTGTGATTGCTCACCTAATTCTCAGGGTTGTTTTATTATTGAAAAGGCTTTTTTCTTTCATTAAACTAGCAAGATTCTAAACACTGTTACAAGACAACACTCACTGCCTGTAGTACTGAATTGGATAAGAAGTTCTCCCGGCGATTTTCCAAGGTCAACCGAACCCCCTGCATTTAACGTGAAACTTGAGCCATAAAAATGCCTTTCCTTTTGTTACTTCTTATCTTAACACGCCACTTTCTCAGGGACACATATGACCTTGACAAAGAAGCGGGAATTCTCCGATCGTAGAAAAAGTGAAAGTGCTGAGTTACGGTAGAGCACGAAATATACTGGATGAAGCATTTCGGAGAAAAGAAACAAATATATTTTGAAACTTTAAACCTTATACATACAAAAAAAAAGAAAAAAAAACTTTTTTTTTTAATATCCAAATTTTCTCTGCTGGAAAATTCCAAACAAATTCACCAGAAGCATGGGGCCCTTTTTGGAGCGATCAGCCCGCACATAAAATCCAGGATTAACTGTCAATTTCCAGGAGTTTTGAGCATTTTCCACTCAAAATTATGATTTTCCTGGGCAAATCCACAAAAGAAAGTTTTTTCTCCCAGAAAAATCCAAACGAAGACACCAGAAGCCTGGGACCCCTTTAGACGCAGGGGGCCCTTTTTGGAGCGATCAGCCCGCGCCTAAATTCCATGACTAACTGTCAATTCCATGAGTTTAGAACATTTTCCACTCAAAATTATGATTTTCCGCGGAAAATCCTCAAAAGAAACAGTATTTTCTCCCAGAAAAATCCAAAGACACCTAAAGACTGGGGCCCCTTTAGAATCAGGCGACCCTATTGGGAGCAATCAGCCCGTGCCTAAAATCCAGGACTAACTGTCAATTCCGTCAGTTTTGAACATTTTAAACTCAAAATTATGATTTTCCGCGGCAAATTCTCAAAAGAAACAGTATTTTCTCCCATAAAAATCCAAACGAAGACACCTGAAGCCTGGGGCCCCTTTAGAATCAGGCGGCCCTATTGGGAGCAATCAGCCCGCGCCTAAAATCCAGGACTAACTGTCAATTCCATGAATTTTGAGCATTTTCCACTCAAAATTATTATTTTTCATGACAAATCCTCAAAAGAAACATTATTTTCTCCCAGAAAAATCCAAACGAAGACACCGGAAGCCTGGGGCCCCTTTAGACACAGGGGGACCTATTAAGAGCAATCAGCCCGCACCTAAAATCCATGACTAACTGTCAATTCCGTCAGTTTTGAGCATTTTCCACTCAAAATTATTATCTTTCATGACAAATCCTCAAAAGAAACATTTTTTTTTTATCCCATAAAAATCCAAACGAAGACACCTGAAGCCTGGGTCCCCTTTGGAATCAGGAGGCCCTATTGAAAGCAATCAGCTCGCGCCTAAAATCTAAGACTAACTGTCAATTCCATGAATTTTGAACATTTTCTACTCAAAATTATGATTTTATATGGCAAATCCTCAAAATAAAGTTTTTTGTCCCAGAAAAATCCAAACGAAGACACCTGAAGCCTGGGGCCCTTTTATACGCGAGGGCAATATTGGGAGCAATCAGCCCGCACCTAAAATCCATAACTAACTCTCAATTCCATGAGTTTTGAGCATTTTCCACTCAAAATTATGATTTTCCATGGCAAATTATCAAAAGAAAGTTTTTTCTCCCAGAAAAATCCAAACGAAACACCTGAAGCCTGGGGCCCCTTTGGAATCAGGAGGCCCAATTGGGAGCAATCAGCCCGCGCCTAAAATACATGACTAACTCAATTTCCAGGAGTTTTGAGCATTTTCACTCAAAATTATGACTTTTCATGGCAAATCCTCAAAAAAAAAAAAAGGTTTTGAGGAAGTGACACTTTTCGTGCCTTCGAGGCCCCTTGCTTTGCTGGAGGCCCCAGCTTACGCCTCATGCGCCTATGCGGTGATCCGCCACTGCACTCGAGCGATTGACTTCTCGAGATCTTTTGAATCGAGTACTCGAGCAGTTTACTTCTCGAGATCTTTTGAATCGAGATCTCGAGATGTTTTAAATCGAGTTCTGGAGATGTTTTAAATCGAGATCTGGAGATGTTTTAAATCGAGATCTCGAGATGTTTTAAATCGAGATCTGGAGATGTTTTAAATCGAGATCTCGAGATGTTTTAAATCGAGATCTCGATAAGTTTGAATCGAGTTCTCGACCTGTATCTAGATTTCCTGAGTTCCAGAATCAAGTTTACTTTTACTGGGGTGCCCGCTAAGGTGCACACAACGCCAATAAAACTTTAAGGGGAGAGGGGGGTGAGACAGGGTTGCTACGCACCTGGAAAATATGGAAAACCTGGAATTGTCAGGGAAAATGAAACACCTAAAATGGTCAGGGAATTGTCAGGGAAAGTCACAAATTATTGAAATTTCTGGAAATGTCACGGATTCTCTTTCAATTTTTGCATCTGATGGGTGAAACTGTTGCATAAAAATGTGAAGTGCGGTAAATGTCGCATTCCAGATAAGCAAATTTTCGTGATAGTTGAGAGGAAGAAAATTCAAGCTCATTTTAAGTACTAAATGTAATAAGTAAAATAAATAAATAATTTTCTTAAAAAATTCATACGTAAATTATGAAGCTTTGATTTATATCATTACATTTTATTTGGCTTCTTTTGGAAAAAAAATCAAGCCATGTATTACTAGTATTTTTTGCAAAGTACGTGTGGTCATACTAGCATTTTAATAGCCTTCATTCTACTTTATTTTCTTTCTTTTTCATGAAATGAACGATCATAAAAATTTAAACCCTAAAATTTTAGCTTTTATAGGTTAAAACTTGTTTTTTTGGAAACATGCCAACATTGAAAGTGACTTTGCCGAAAATTGCTTAGTGTGTTTGAGATTTCAGTCCATATGCATCCTTTAAGTTTTTCCATCATTTCAATGGTTGGAAGTTATTTTAATTAATTCTGGATTAGAATGACTTTATATATTTATTTTGGCAAACTTTAACTATTATTGAGTTTGTCACTCTTGGCTTCCTTAAGAGGTTTTCCACCTCCAGCTCAGTCACTCCTATGCCGGGCTGATGAGTGTTAATAAGCACGAAACTGCAGTCCTCGGCTGGAATTGATTGAGCTGGCGGTGTATTTCATGTATTATTGAGTTATTTAGCATTTTACATATTTTTTTTGTAAAAATACTGGATTGTAAAAAAAATGAGCATTTATTTTTTTTTAGTCCTTCATTTACTTTTAAAGCTAAGGATTTGTAAAAAATCTTTTGAAAAAAAAATGAAAGTCCATTTTAGAAGAATAGTGTAGTAGTTTTCTATATTCTTTAGTATTAAGAAGATGAATTTTAAATTGAATCATCATTGCAGAGAATATTTATAGCATATATTGTTATTTTTGAAACAGAATGAGCTATGACTTTTATAGAGCCTTGCTTGCCAAAGAAAGATGTTACGATTTTATCACATTACGGATAACTTTTTTCCCATGTTTATGTTACAATCAAGAATAGTGGCAATGTTGATGTTTTGGAAACATCCTTTGTGGTTTTTGTTAAAACATTGATATTTTAAGTTTGAACATCTTTTTTTTTTAAACATCAATGTTTTTTTAAAATATGTCACACCACTTCTTGAGAGTGTAGTATCAACAAGGGCATGTTGGTCAAAATTTGAAAGAAAAGTCTTGTAGCATTATGGACTGACAGAATGCTGTTATTCATGCTGCAAGGAGGAAGGGAGACTTAAATCAAATGAGATTTCTTATAATATGCTCAGTTATGCTAGAATGATCCCTAGTACTTATCATTATGCAATAGGAAAAAGCTGCAAAGTAAGAAAAAGAGTAAAAAAAAAAAAAATGCTAAGAAAAAGTTTTGAGTAATAAAAATTGCATTGAAAGGGAAACAAACTTTTGCAGAACATAATTGCAGAGATTTAAAAATGAAGGTATTAATTGGAAATATCTCGTCTTTCAAAGCATTTGTAGTTAAATTTCAAGTTTGTCTTAACTTAACCCAGATATTGATAACAATTATCGATAATGTTTTAAAGCATTTTTTGGTTAATAAATTAGGTTTATTTACAGTAAAATTATATTGTATTGATATTAAATAACGTAAGCTGATATACATTATCCTGGAATTTTTCCTAAAATCGACTGGAAAACCTGGAAATGTCAGGAAATTTCATTCTTGAACTTCTGTGGCAACCCTGTGAGAGTGTCTTTCAAATCGCATGGGGGGAGGGGGGTTCTTGTCCTAGGAGTTGCTTCGTAATATTTGAGAGGAAGCGCCATCGCTCTTGAGGGGTCGTGGGAGTGGGAAACTCTGTCTTCTAGAACAGCTGACTTCTCGATTTGTTTCTGTAGGGTTGCGCACGAGGAGAAGGAGTACCATCAAGCTCGTAATTTAGGGGGTCAGGAAGGGGCGTTCCCCCCCCCCCGGGGGTTTTCGAAAAAATGGTACTGACATACATGTGGGCGTAGGTTTTGTTATTAACTTTTACAATATACACTGAGTACATATATTCTTTTATCCCCCCTCGCCCCTGTCCTGGAAAATTTGAAATAACGGGCATGAGTGTCTTGACGCGTACTTCTGTCATTGCAACTTTGAGGGTAGGCCCGATGGGGAGACGATTGACTCCTCCAGGGGGGGATCAATCACCTCCCCGGCTTTGAAAATTAATGCTTCTTAATGTACGGGAACGTGCTTTTTGTAGTTTTTCGTTTAATTTTGCACGGGGTACACACCCTTTGCCCCCCTTCCCTCAAACTTCACCCTGGATGAACCTGTTTATGGGGATCAATTTGGTAGGTTTTAGTCTCTTTTTAAGGAGAAGGGTTTCAATCCTTAGAGGGGAGGGATGTAGGGTTGAACTTTTGCGTAGTCTGCGCCATTGAAATTTTTAGGGGTAATTTTTGAGACTTTTTTTTTATCCCAATTTTCGGAGGGTAGGGGGTGTTCGTGGGCTCTTTTCCTAGACAGATGCTCCGTAACATTTGAGAGGGTGTGCCATCGCCCTGGTGGGCGGGGGGGGGATGCAATCGACTTTTAAAACATCGAGTTTTTTTTACAGGGGTAACATCTAAAAGGGGCGACCCATCCTGGCTTTTAGAAATTATTATTTATATTTAAATGAAGTTTTTGCTGTTATTAGGGATACTATGCATTGATTATGTGCCCTTTAACCCCTTCCTCCCTAAAGTGTAAAATTTGAAATATGAACCTGATAGTTATGATGCATACGTAGCCACTGAAACTTCAATTTAGGGGGTTCAATAGCCCTTACCCCCTAATTGAAAAATTCATATTTTATATTCAAGTGGAATTAGTTTTCGTTGTTTTCCGATAAAAGTTGCATAGTAATTAATTGAGTCTGTTTTAGGGGATACATTTAATAGATACATTTAATAGTCTTCATTGTGAGTCTAAATTCTTGGGGAATGCAGATTCAACGAGAGCTTGATTTCGGCGGCCTTCAGGGGATGTATGAGTCTCTTCTACCACGTGATTATTTCGATTTTTTTTTTTTTTTTTTGCTGCTGCTGCTGCTGTTGATAGTAGGGTTAGTATCTGACTTATATAGGAGAAGGGAGGGAGGGTAAAATATTTCTTGCTATGTTTTACAGGAGATTGGGATTCCCGGCGCATTAATAATAGAGCAACTTTAAGTGAAGTCCATTATTTTGCTTCCTCATGATTCGCTCTTTATTTTTATTTTTCACTTATTGACTTGGGGAAAATCTAATAACAACGGGTGCAGGGAGTGAATTTGAGATGTTTCTGAGTACATAAAGAAGTTTTGATGCTTGTCGTGTGGAATTAATTTTAGCTCACATTCTTTGGTCCAATTTTTTAATTAAAATTACATTATATGCAGATCATTATTGTCTATTTTTTTAACACGCTTTTATTAGCTTCACCTGTATGTATGTATGTATCTTGTAACGGAATCTTGCAGCTCAAATTTCGCCCACTTCCTGCGATCGGATTCTTTTGAAATTTGGCACGCGACCTCAGACCCGATGACAATGCAATATTCTATAATCAAATTAATTAATTAGCTCTTTTAATTGTTAGATTCCTCCTATTTTAATCAATATTTTGGCACAAATCCAACAATGTGAAAAAGGAAAAATTAAAAAATATACATTAAAAAATGCTCGCAAAAATTATTTAAAAATATCCACAAAAACCTTTAATTTTTCTGCATCAGACAAAATTTGTTCCAATGTTCCAAGGTAATTAGAATATGAAATATAATTGTTTTCAACTAATTTCATGCCAAAACTTAGGTGAGCCTTCAATTGGAAATTCATTGCTGATCAGACCATTGTTGAACAAAACTTTTATTCAAATGCATCTCAAATTTTCAAAGTAATATAAATATGATTTCCGCAAACATACATCGATGACTCACAGTAGCTTCCAATCGGTATGCCCCTGTCTTATTTTTAAGATATTACCTCGCACTCATTTTATAAATAATTTCGTCGCCTGATAATTCGTCGTCTGACGTACGTCGCCGTCTCCAACATAAGACTAAAAAACTAAAAAAAAAAAAAAAAAAAAACACGCTTTCGTAGCAAAATGATCTAAAAAGTGAAAAATAATCTCTGGATGATAGTAGTTGACCAATCACTTAATTTTAATATAGTACAAAAAAGCGTGGGGGGCTTCTTATCGGTTGTCTTGGATTTCTTCCATTTGTTGTCCAAGCAAAAATGTAAATAGACAGCACCCCACGCTTTTTTGTATTACATTAAAATTAAGTGATTGGTCAACTACTATCATCCAAAGATTATTTTTCACTTTTTAGTTCATTTTGCTACGAAAGCGTGTTTTTTTTTTTAGGTTTTTAAACTATTATTTTATTTTTTCATTCCATACGTACGATATTTGTAACTATTCTTGTTTGCGTATCATTTATTTTCGCGTGTGCATAGTCTAATAATGTTATATTCATTATACTTTTAATATGTTGATCAGTAGTACATTATTTACTCAACTTAAAAATTTGGAGTCATTCTAATGAGATGCTTATTTTATGATTTTTTAAAAACTACTGAAACTGTTTGGGCTGGCAGCGGTCCATTTGGAAACTTTGGGTCCCGTGGCTGCGCTTCATTTTCCTTGCGTCGGTCCTCAAAAAGGGTTAACTGATTACCAAAGTTTCTCTAAAAAAATCAGATTATTCGATTTTCAAATCATCCCAAAGCGTCGCTCGATAACGAACATTCAACAACAAGCAATATATTATCTAGAGATGCCAAAATGAAGTTTAAATGAAGAGGGGGTAACTCCAGAAGGCTTTTGGTCTTACTTTAGGAGGCTCTTGTTCTGGGGGTTCTCCGTCGCCTTTGAGGAGTGGGTTTCCTCACTCTTAGGAAGATAGGCAGCCTTATATTATAAACACACATCGTTTAAACGTTTCATACACGTTTTAAATTGGTTGTTACGACGTAGCAACCGTTTTAAAACGTTTACTCAACGAAATGTACTATTTGGTTAACCCCATTCTAAAAAAGCACCCGAGAAACTCTTATTCGAATCTAAATTAGGATGTCCTTTCGTTCTTGTGAGCAACAGGACCCCTTCGTGACAATCACCTTCCCCCTCCAAGTACGATAGTCCCATAAAGAGCAAAGACCCCTCAAAAATTTGAATTACCCGTTTTCAGCCACAACATCTCCCTCCTCGCGATAACCTCTGCGAATGAATCACTCAAAAAGTTAACCACTCAAAAGGTTTGTTCAATTTCTCAGGGTCACATTCGAGGGGGGGGGACGTAGGAGGAAGGTGTCCCCTCCGATTTTTAGCTAAACAGTTCCCACTTTTTAGTTTCAATATATTATTAATGTAAACAACTCTCAAGCTCAAACCTGTTTGTGTTGCCCAATCACATGTCCAATGTCCATATTATCATTATCCCCCACTTTTTTAATTGATTTTGATCTAAATAACTGTCACGTGCAAAACAATATGGAAAGCATTTCTCTATCTACATAAAAAGTAGTCGAAAACTTTGTACTGCATAGTGAATAAAATATGACAACGTATATAAAGTACAAATTGAGAATGGAAAATGGTTAAAAAACCAGCAAACAGCTGTTTCGGCACTCTAAAATACAAGTGCCATCATCAGTGCATTAAAAACGAAGACAGATTCACCCGACTAAAACACAGTCGAGGCGAACTTGATTCATTTCTCTATCTGTTATTTCAAGATTTCATCAACGGAATACACAAACCATACCCCCCCCCCCCCAACCCGCTCATATGGTATAATTCCTTAATAATTTTCGTTCGAAAATATATCGTTCGATTATAAAGAGACCTCTCGATAATGGAAAATTCGACATCAAACATTCAAATATAACTCCATCAGAAATAAAGCACGCAAGAAGCAATCATTCGATTTTAAAACCATTCCAAATCCATCAATTCCAAGAGCGATGACGCACCACATATGCAGGGGCGTGCACAGAAATTTCGGGGCTCGTCACAAATGACTTTGACGGACCCCCTCTATATTGTTTATCCCTACGTCCCTAATACATTTCACCTCTCATTTTAAAAATCTCGTGCCCCCTTCAGTCTCGGGCCAACAGGTGTCCCTTTTCTCCCCCTCGCCCTGTGCACGCCCCTGCACGTATGGAGTTCTCCCCCAAGAGCGCTACGCCGAAAAGTGAAAATCTCCTGAAAATTACAATCCCGCAGTTTGCGTCTTAACTCCCGTCCCCCTCTACTGGTTGTCACCCCCTGCGAATGAATTACACGAGAACTAGACTATTTGCTTTATTAAGAAATAAATAAATACCTTTGTGCTAAGAAGTAACAGGAAATAACCAACTTTTGTAGCACAAATATGTAGATTACTGCAGACACGTGTCTCGGGTTTCATTACCCAATGGTTTAGTCGAAGGTGGACGTAAGGGGGGGAGGAGAGGTTCCCTTAGGTTTTAACTAAAGTATTCCCCCTTTTGACATGATATATAATTTTAGTTTTAATGCCCCACAAGTTAGAACCTTTTCAACGCCCCCCCCCCCTTTGCTTCCACCGCCGAAACACACCACCCATGTCACCCATAGACCCGTCAATGTGTTCATTCGTTAACATCTTTCTCTCAAAAATATATCATTGGGCTACCAAATCATCTCAAAGAATCATTTGATAATCAGGCATTCGGCAGCATACATGGAATTAATTACAACACTAGTCGAATGCAAGCACAACACACAAACTTCTACAACGAATATTCGAGAGGCAAATCTTTGATCATAAAATCATTTAGACCGCAGGAGTATCCATTCCTCAAGTGTTCTGGCGCACCTCTTAAAACGAACCCCCACCTCCCTCCTTAAGAGCGCCATGATCCCCTTTTCCTGTGCAATTTTTTTCGGCAAACAACAAAAACCACGCCCATTTATGTGTTAAAACATTAATTTTTCAAAACCAGCCCTCTGACAGGTGCACACATCCCTAGGAGCAAGGGCGCACCCCTCTCCTAAATTTCGCAAATACCTCCCCCTCCCCCCCCAAAAAAAAGAGCTCTCCAGGAAAGTAAGAAATACCTCTCAAAACAACGCCCCTAAAAATTTCAATGGCGTAGTCTGCGCCCTGACCCCCTTCCCCCACCCAAGTGGGCACAATTGCCTCTGACCCACTAAATGATAGATCTGTCCCGGTAACTGAATCCTTTCAGAAGTTAAAGTTCAGATTATCAAATCGATTGAGAAGTACACTGCTCGAGTGATTGACTTCTCGAGAACTCAACATCTCGAGAAGTTCACAAAGCGAGAACTCGAGCAGTCCATCGCTCGAGAACTCGGAAAGTGATAATCGAGCACTGAGCAGTCATCGCTCGAGGACTCGGAAAATGATAATCGAGAACTCGAGCAGTTCATCGCTCGAGAACTCGCGAAGGGATAACGAGAACTCGAGATGCGATAATCGAGAACTCGAGATCTATGATAATCGAGAACTCGAGATACGTTAATCGAGAACTCATAATAATCGAGTTCTCGAGTGATCTTTGATAATCGAGTGATTCGATTATAAGAACTCGATTATGCCCATGACTAGTCTGCAGTATTCCTGCACTGTACTTTTAACGTTGTTTTATTTCCTTTTATTTTTTAAGCAAAGATATTTTTATAACTAATTTTTGGTTGAAGCAAAAATCCATTTTTAATATAAAATTCCATATTTTCTATACTTACCTTTTTTGCATATTTTTTTTTGCAAACTTCATTATTCTCAAAATTTAAATTTGACTTATAAATTTTAATTGTAAATGATTGCAGAATATAATGCTTGCTCTTTTTTTTTAAAATAAATTTCAGTATCTGTCTTGGACAATATTCAATTTTTTGCAACTACTCGGTATTGGCCGAGTATCTGATCAGAATTTGGCCGAGTACCGAGTAGTTACCGAGTACTCGGTACGTCTCTATAATTTGCTGTTCTCATGTGTTAAGCACAAAAGTTGTATCTGCACTTTTTATCGAAATTGAGTTACCATCACCAAGTGGTTCTTAATAACATATTTTCCCTGTATGCAATGTTTCATAATCATTTGTGTGTGGGACATGGTTCACCGATATATATCAGTCGATACATGTGATATAGATCATGATATTTATTTTGAAAATATCGTGATATTTTTCCAACTACGGTTTTTTCAATATAAAAATTAAATTAATTGTAGTAATATTGTTCATTTATTATTAAATATAACCAAAAAGTTATGTATTATGTTTTTGGTGTATTAATACATCATTAATGTAACAAAGTAATATAATATTCCTTTTTTTTATATTATATTCATAAAATTATTAGTAATGTAACAATTTTAATACAGATTAAAAGTGTTAAATATAAACGTTGTTTAGAAAAAAAAGAAAATGTCTAATGACTATGCACCGACCAATGCATATTTTTATTTCTGAATTTTTTTACTGTTTAAATAAGAAAAAAATGAGTACAACAGCTAATACTAAATTAACTCAAATTAAAATCGAAAAAAATGTAAAATAAAATATTAGATATAAATAATGAAAGACACATTACTTTTAAGCCTACATATTGCAAAAATAATATAAGAAAATAAAGAGCGATCAAAGATTCATTTGCTATTTTAAAGATTGTAGTTTCTGTTGATTGAAAATATCGGATATATATCAAAGTATTCCAATATTTTCGAAAATATATTTACGATCCCTGGATGGGAAGTATTAAAAAAAAAAAAAAAAAAAAAAAAACCGGCAAAGTCAATCTTAGAAAAGCAGTTTCCCGTTTTGAGCTCAGATGCAGATACTTGAGCTTAGCATGGCAATATATTCTTAAGTGTCAAAGAATTTAAACTTAAAATTTTTAATCATTATTGCAGAACATATGTAGCATATGATTTTATTTTTGAAGCAGAATGAACTATGATTTTTATGGATCCGCATTTGGCAAAGAAATATTTGTTAGGATTTTATTCCTTTATCACAATGCTGATAATTTTTTCACTCATTTGTGCTGAGAAGAGTGGTGCCCCCTCCCTCATTTGCCTTGGTTCTTCTGGGTAACCATAGATTGCTAAAACACACACTGCAATTATCAGTGATTTGAGCGTTTCGGAGAAATTCCTTACCTGTTTTTACATATAAGTGGGAGTCTGTTTTTTTTTTTTTTTTTCTGTTTCCTGACAAAAATGTGCATTGAGTCTATACCTTTTGCATCACCCTGGAGAATGTTTGGATGACGGGCCTGCTTCTATATTTCCTTTAATCGGATGTCTTTTTATCCATAAGCTCAATTATTTTGCTTTAGAAAGATCCTTTTTTCAATTGTACAAGTTCATAAAAAGCCATGGTTCGCATTAGAGCAAAAAAAAAAGTCGATGAGGAAATCTTGGCCTTTGTTGAAATTAAGACAGATTTTTTAAACATCTTATTCAATTTAACAGACCTGAGAAAATGGGGCATCGAAATATTTTGAGTGAGATTTCTTATTGAAGTGTGCGATTTTCACGCTCTATCAGGAACCCTGCAAAGTATCCTTCCTCCTTATAATTTCTAAAAACGTGAAGCTATGGTGTCGTTTCCGAAAAAGTCTTTTTCTGAAAGAGCATGCTTCAAAACATAGGATTTGAGCATTTAAAGAATAATTTGACAAACTTCAAATTTTTTTACTAATGATTTCACTCAGTGTGCAAACTCAATTTCATTTTTAACACTTCTGCACGACATCACAAGTGATGAAATGCCATTAGCGCAGAGCGCAGTATTTAATTCGCTTCTTAATCATCATAATCTGGAAAGGCAGTAGACAGCAAGCGTCAGCATTCAGCGCGCCAAGGTTAATCACTTTTGTTGATGTCATAAAAACCATGCCTTTTTTGAAAACCGGACATTTAAAAAAAATTAATTCAAAAATAAAATTTTTGAAAATAAAAGTTTTTACTCGCATTATGTTATTTTTTTTACTCATTCTATCAACTTCAGTGACTAAAAGTAGTACTTTTGACTGATGGAAATAACCCCATTCTTATAGTTATTATTGGAACGTTCTCAAACTTGAGTGTTGACCACTGGTATTAAATGTTGTGACTCTTCAGAAATGAAACAGCGTCATGTTTGATGATTCTTTAAAATAAATAATGTACAAAAGTCAGTAGGCATGTAACAAATAATCAGGTGGGCTCTCTTAAGCTCAGGAACTTTTTGAGGTTGACTAATTTTTACCACAGTCATAATTTCATGTCTTATCCGTGTCCGGCAGCCTTTCACTTCACATCTTGTTGTAAATTGTAATATACAGTCAGAAATAGGATTTCTGTCTCAAGATATCATTTTGGTGGCCGCCCTTGAAAGGGAAAATTTGGTCTTATTATCACAATGTCCTGCCCAGTCGTCATTATTCAAGTTGAAGATCATAATACCACCATAGCCTTCTTCCTTTACCCATTGACTCTGTTGGAAAGAAAATATGAATTATTAAAGCAAGTAAATAGTAAATTACACAGGATGACTGAAAAATGGAATTTCATCAACAAATAGAATATGCAAATTTAGGGTAAACGCTTCTGACCGATTTTCTGAATCGATAATAATGACTCAAGCATCAACACAGCCAGGGGCGGATACAGAAATAATTTTTGGAGGGGGCCGAAGAAATTACCCTCCCCTCTCATTTTCAATGGTTCATAAACCTTATTTTATTTATTTTTTTCATTATCCCTTAAGGCCGATTAACTTACTTTTAAGACATAAGTATTTCTGCTTTAGCCCTGGCTAATGGGCGGTAATTTACTGAACATAAGTATTATGCATTTTTCTACTTTGATGTGGAAGTAAAATATCTTTAACATTTCATTCCAATTAAATACTAAACCCTATATTATAATTTCACCGAGATGCTGTGAAATGAGCGATTTTAATTAAGAAAATGTTCATGATGCAGAGTGCCCCCCCCCCTCTTTCGAGCAAGGGCACACCCCTCAAAAAATTGCGAAGACCCCCTAAATGCAAGAACCCCCTTTAAAAGAGAAAAATACCTCTCAAAACAACCCCTCCCCCTAAAAATTTCAATGGCTCAGTCTGACCCCTCCCCCGAGGTGGACACCCCTGCATGATGATTACAACTCAAGGACATGGTTATTAAATAAACCTATACCTTACGTGAAACACACCGCCAGCTCAGTCATTTCCAGCCGAGGACTGCAGTTTCGTGCTTATTAGCACTCATCAGCCCGGCATAGGAAAGTGACTTTTCTTCGCACGCACCCCACCTCTTAGCCGTAGGCCTTAGGTTCATAGGAAAGTGACTGAGCTGGAGATGGAAAACCTCTTAAGGAAGCCAAGAGTGCGAAACAAACTGGTAGCTAATATAGAATTAGCAGACCAGACGAGTGACCGAAGCAATGGTTCGGTTCAACTCGAAGATTGAACAATTCTGCTTTAGCCCTGGCTAATTGGGCGGTAATTTACTGAATAAACCTATACCTTATTTGAGGTTTATAAATTAATTTTTATAGGAGGGAACAGGAAAAACACGTGACCGCAGTAGCGGTTGATGCAGACATTTTAATCATTTACTCTATCATTCTTCTAATAATATTTTAACTAGTGATCGCCCAGTGGTCGAAATTCGACCATATTCATAAATGAATATTTGAGAAAACTTGTATGAATTTAACTATTTCCAACATTTTTATTTCTACTCTTACTCGTGTCATGTTTACTGCATATCTGAAAACATAAATTTTTATACGGACACACAAACCCTCAGTAGTAATTGATTCCAATTTTGTTTTTTACCTGTCAATCTCAAAATAAATGGATGAAATTGGATATTTCGGTAATGGGGTCGTTTCCGAAATTTTCAAAGTATTTTTTACTGAAAGAGGATGCTTAAAAACAAAGGTTTTATCCATTTTTTTAAAAATAATTTGAATAAATTTAGTATTTTCTAACAACTATTTTAATCGGTGCGCAGATTGGAATTAATTTTTTGGCGTCAAAAGCGATAAAATGCTACTCATTATGCCATTAGCGCACAGCGCAAATTATCATAACCCGAAAACTCGGTTGAGAGCAAACCGTAAATATTTAGGCGGCAATGGAGTCGCGCGCCAAAGTACGTCACTTATAACGTCATAAAGACCACGCCTTATTTCTAATATCGGACATTCAAAAAAGTTTTGAAGAAACAACTGTTGGAAAAATAAAAGTTTTTCTGGCTCAACGTTTTTTTTCTTATACTATCTATTTCAGTGACTAAAAGTAATACTTTTGATTCAAGGCAACAACTCCATTGATAAATGGTATGGTCGACAAATTAAGTGTAAGCAAGTTAGTCTTAATGTTGGCGACAATTTTTTTTCCGCCAATTTGAAAGATCCCCTTTTTAAAATGAAAACAATCATGATTTTTAGTTTTCTCTTGTATGTACACATACTATCTTTAAATAATTCGTATTCCCATGTTGAAATTTTAAAATTTTCGGGATTGTAGAATTTGATCCTTCTTAATTTGTGTGGACATCCGTTTAATAATGCTTTGACGTTATTAAGACAGTTGGAAATACCCAACTCGTTTTGAGAAGACAACTTTTTTCTATCACATTGATTTAAGAATGTAATCTGGGAAAATAATTCAATGTTTTTAATTTACTACAGATTTCTAAATTGGCTACTAGCTTACAGCGACAACTTCCGTAGACAGCAACTTTTGGAAGTTCTAAATTCCTTCGGCATTCATTAGAAACGTAGTATCCCCTAATTTCTTTCAGTATTGCAAGAAATGTAGTATAGGCAGTATGTTTCAGCATAATGTACTCGGCTACTTGTTTGCGGCAAATACTTTAAGTCAACACTAAAAATTAAAACAGTCGGAAAAAAACTGGAAAATTTCAGAAAAAAACGAAAAAAAAAAACGTTTTTTTCCGAAGGAATAAATTTCCACTTCGGAAAAATTGAAAAAAAAAAAAAAAAAAAAAAAAAGAAGTTTTTCAACTTTTCAGGGTTTTAATTGAAATTTTCAACAAAAAGTGAATAGAAATTTTTCACGCTCAAATTCTGATGCAATTTCCTCCCCCTCCCGTTTTATGTTAAAATACTGTCTAACGTTAATGCAAGTTGTTGTATGACAATATAATTTGCATATGGATCAAAAAATGTTCAATAATACTTTTTACAAAAAAGCTTAAACCAATAAACTTAGTGAAGAATTTATTTTTATTCTTCATAAAACAAAGAAGTATAACTTTAATCACAAAACTATGTTTCTGCTGGCTGCGAACCAAATGTACAGAGTGCGGCAAAAAAAAAAAAAAAAAAAAAAAAAAAAAAAAAAAAAAAAAAAACCGGGCAAGCAATTTTCCAAGAAACTTTATTAAAAATAAATAAACTAACAAAACACAAAAAATAATAATATGAGAAGACCTTTAGCAATCATTAAATTTAATTGGTTTCAAACTAGCAGCCTTTTGCAGTAATACAGAACAACTGCAACTGCTTATTGAAATTTTCATTGAAGGTAGGGCATCAAGTTCTTTTATCAACCCTATTCCCTATAAAGCAATTGGTTTAGAGAGTTCAATTTTATGTGTAGTTTAGGGTAGACCTTTGACTCTAAAATAGGCCATACAGTGTAATAAATGGGATTGAGGTCGAACGACTAGATGCGACTAGTCCACTCAAAAGATGATATCTTGTCAAAAACAATGCGCTTTGCACCACTCTTGTCTTTTTGGCCATATGAATCGGTTTGGAGTTAAAGGAAAATGTCCAGTCTACAATGCTGAAGTGCTCTTAGGCCCACAGAAGTGCAAAAACTTCTAAACTGTCCTTCTGGTTCACTTTTTGATTCATTTTACGGCCCTCATCCACAAAAAACTTCAGATTTTTTGTCGCAAGTCCTGATTCCATCTCAGCAAGCCTGACTTCGGATTTTGGCGATATCTAACACTTTCTAAGGTGCTTGGAGTGTCTGTCTACCAAGGGCGCCCATATGCAAAATTTTAAGGGAGTGGGGGAGGGCTCTGATATTTTCCGCATGGTTTAGCAGGATATTTTCCCCATGGAAACCGACTTTAGTACAGATTAGAGCTAATAAAATTTAACATTTTTGATAACTAATTCATTAATGGCTGGAGAAAAAAATGTTTTTACATTTTTACAAAAAAAAAAAGTATTAAAAGGAAGGAAATTCTCATTTCCAAAGGGGAGACTTGAGCCCCCACTTTCCCCCTTATATGGGAGCCTATGGTGTCTACAGACCAAATCCTATGGTTCTGGGGGATATGAACCGGTTGAACGCGGTAAATCAGTGAAAGGTTACCCCAAAATGAGATTGACTCCGACTCCGCAGCTATGGTTTTGACTGTAAAATAATTATTATTGATTTGACTTGTTTTTATTTTTATGCTAAAGTTTTAATTTAGGTATTCCCATAGACTAATAATAAGAGTAGACCGAGCTTTCTCATTCTTGCTGATAAAGAAAATTGGTTCATAGATGTATCATGTGACTAGTGGAAGGGTTTGGCGAAGACTTTGGCAGCATGGTTGCTAGATGGCAGCATTATCTAGAGTTTGGCACTCGACATGTATTTTAAGACAATGTGTTTTCATTAAAAAAACTTCCATGTGCAGAGATCGAACTGTTTTTCTTTTAATTATGCATTATTTTGACATTAGTAATAGTTTTTGATCAGTTTTCGGTAACTTTTATTTCATTTTTAGCTGTCAGCGTTGGCGTGAACGAAATGGCGTAAGCGTTTTGCGTTAACGCAAAAATGTACTAATCGGTATCTTAAATTGAAACTGTAGGTAAAAATCTTACCGTTTGCTGATTCTTCTTGGTCGCTTGCATCTTTTATTGCTTAGAGAGTTATTGAAATTGACTAAAGAAAATGCACAATGCTATCTATAGGAAAAACTCACTATATTAACAAAATATTTACAACTTAGAATAACAAATTTACAAATCGGACTCCATAAAAGATCATTCTTCCGTGTTCCATCAATTCTATTTATTTTATTTCGCGCTGGCGTTGATCGTCTGCTACGATTAACGCCCGCTGTTGCTAGGATATCCACCAGTCACATGGTTTGGTTTATGAACAGCAAAAGGGTTGCCATAGCTCGGTCTACTCTTATTATTAGTCTATGGGTATTCCGTTTTCGGCGAATAAACTCGAAGTCATTTATGTTTCTACATAAAGATATGCGCAGACGATTTTTTTTTTCTTTTCACAATGAAAATTATTTCTTTAAGTTGACATTTTATTGTTTTTATTTATTTTGATAAGTGCATTAATTCATTTAAAAAATTGTTTTTGGCAACAGGGGAAAAAGAAACGATTTTTTAATTTTTGATATGATGTATTTATTTTAATGAGCTTATTAATTTTAATTATTATTTTTTCGTTTTGAAAGAAAGCTGTTAAAGAATTTTTTTAATGGAAAAAAGTGTATTAGCTGCTTTTTTTTTTTAAAGTGCTGCTTTTTTTTTAGATGAGTGAGGAATATTTTATTCCTAGAAATTAGCTTAAAATATTGGAAAAATATGTTTGAAACAATTTGAGATTTTAGCTATTTTTGAGAATATTGATCAGGTACTAGAAAGTAGTATGGGTATACGGGAAAGTAGGCTCGTCTAGTTCTAGACAGAACTTCTTGTTTGTTGTTGTTGAACCAGGAGGACATTAATTCTACAAATTTTGGTGCATGGTGCACTAAAGGAAAAGATGATTTTACCGCTTTTTGCCATTTTTGCAACTGTTCTGTGCCCATAAGCAATAGTGGATTTTCGCAATTGAGGCAGCATGCTAAAACATTCAAGCATAAAGAAGATTCTGAAAACGGTCAAGAGGATCCTTCTCAAGCTCTGTTTGTTCTTAATATAAGTGTTAAAGGGTTCAGTTTAGATATAAAATCAAAGAACAGTGGAATTAGTACTTGGGTCATGAGTGAGGAAGAAAAAATAAAAATTTTCTTTGTCCAAATTTTGTTCAATTATTTCGTCTATAAAGTACAGTTTTTTTTTTTTTTTTCAAAAATTATTCTTTCAACTACAGAAAGGTCATTTCAGATGTAAGGAATAATTTTATTTGAGTTTTTTTTTTTTTTTTTTTTAACAAAATCATTGATTAGAATAAATAAATAATATATGATCGGCATTATTTCTTTTTTCATAGCAAAATTATTCATATAATGTGTCCTATATTTTTCCTATATTTTTGCGGAAAATGTCCTATATGTAGTGATGTAAAATACCCGGGTACTTATCTTTAGGGGTAAATACCCAGGGTATATACCCGGGTAAATACCCAAAATGGGTATTTACCTGGGTATTTATTTCAAAAATTTATGTTCAACTAAAATACGTTTCTGTATGTATTCCACTATGTATATATATAACTAACCATATACAAAACAATAAATTTTTGCCCAAAAATTGTATTTTGATCACATGTTTAAAAGAATAATTGTGTGAAACAACTTATCAATCTAATATGATATTCATATTACATGTGTTGGATATGCCTAATCAATGTTGACAGCCAAATTTCAGATATAAAAAGCCATTCTACAAAAATTAAAAAGCTTAACTGGTTACAAAAAAAAGCAAACATCAATTTTTTAAGGTCCTTATCTTTTATAACCCAGTAATATGTCCCTGCATGACATCAAAATGTAACGAAATGTCGCTCAATTTATTATTACTATTTATTTACTTATATCTTTTGCAGAAATTTCCTCCAAACCTAGTTCAAGTGTTCAGATGTATTCTGCCATCTAATATATATATATATATATATATATATATATATATATATATATATATATATATATATATATATATATATATATATATATATATATATATATATATAATAATAAAAGTGAAAAATATTGAAATTATACACACATATATATATATATATATATATATATATATATATATATATATATATATATATAAATAATAATAAAAGTGAAAAATAATCAAATTATACACACACACATATATATATATATATATATATATAATGGCAAGTAACAAAAAGGTATTAAAGATTTAAAAAAAGGGGGATGGAATTTAAAAAAAATTATATACAAAGCCAAAGAAAAAGAAAAGCTGCTTTGAGATTAAACTCATCAGCATTGTAAATCTCAAAGTATTAAGTACCAACTACAAAGCAACACAAATGGATAGTTAGGCAAACACACTACAAATCCAAAAAATGCATGCTTTGAAGCGGGAGCCATATTTTGAAAAGATCAAAAATGGGGAAAGAATGTAATGAATATACAAATGCCTGGTGTGGAAATAATCATTTACCACCGGCAAAGACAAATTCACGAAAATTATATCAAAATTATTTTTTAGATTATCCTGTCATCCTATTTAAGTTTTAGAATAGTTCATTCTAAATTCTGACAGTTTTTTTTTTTTTTTTGATAAGATTTTACTCAGCCTTTAATTTAAAAAAAAATATAATACATATATAAATTTTTATATTTTTATATATAATCTTTTATTTTATGGTTTATATGTTTTAAAAAGAAAAGTATTACTTTTTGATACCACCTATTTTTCTTTTTGCCAAATGCGCAATTGCTAGGGAATTTATTTACCCTGCCTTCGGATAAATACCCAAAAAAATATTTACCTTCCCATCCTAAATCACTAATTGCGTGTATTAAAAATAGTTTGAATCATGAAGTACTGGGGCGCAAGTGCAAATGAGCAAGGCAACAGAAAACAATATCTTGATTTTTTTTTTTTTTTTTGCATATTAATGTGTTTCTATATAAAACTGTTTCTATATTTGCCACGTTAACACTTAAACAGCAATAAAATAAATAAATAACATCTCATAGTCTGAGAAGTATATAACTTCTCAGTTGATTCTTCCAAACATCCCTCATGCTTCCTTATTTTTTTTTTTTTTTTTTCATTTTGGATATGACTAACCTAGATTGTGGTTTTTAAATCCTGAAGTTTATCATTGAATTGCTTATACTTCTCCAATTATGACATTGAAAAGAAAGATTCTTTGGTTCACACAATATGTTTCTTTCATAATTTCATCAAGTCTTTCAATAAAAAATATTATAAACTGTGTAATACATATGTATGTATCAGTTTTACCAATTATTTCATATTTAGATTTTTAAAAAAAATCCCATTTACTTTTTGCATTTTCTTGTAAAATACTCAGTTTTTGGGTATTTACCCAGGCCTTGGGTAAATACCCGGGTAAATACCCAAAAAATATTTACCTACCCGCTGGGTATTTACCCGATTCACATCACTACCTATATGTGACAAGTCGGTCACTTCTACCCCTGGATGATACAATTTTTGTCCGATTTTTTTTTTTTTTTTTTTTTTTTTTTTTGAGCAATCACGATTGCTTATTGTTCTCATTTGACAGTCTTTGATGTTCCGTGCCTTTTTCAACCACCACCGTCACCTGCAGGCGCGACTCCGTCCTTCGGTAGCCGCTCCTAGTCGGTGGCGTCCATGTCCTAGAACCTAGACACACGCACGCTCATACGCACTCACACACATACACACACGCCAACGTGCATACACACAGGTCTACGCACACACAAAAGCCTACACATACACATACACAACTAATACACACGTCTCCGTTTAACAGGAGGGTAGACTTGGAGGGACAGGAGCCGTGTCTAGAAACAAGTGAGTAGAGTAGTAACCAATGAGTAGGGTCCTGTCGCAACTCGTGATTGCGAAAAACATAATTTGAATTCAAAATTTAAGAATTCAAATTAATTTTTCTTATTTTTTTTATTTTTTTTTTACCGCACCCTGTATACTGCCGTGCTAAGCAAAAAAGGGGACTTTGCAGTTGGGCTCAAGCTGAGATATTTCAAAACAATAGCTCTTGATCAAATGACCCTAAAACATTTTATTTATTAAGTAAAATACGAAACAGAGAACAACTTGGTTATAATAACTTAAACTTGTTCAAAAGGGCTGGTATGACTACTTTCACCCAGTGCTTAGCACGACCGTATGAATAAACTTAAACTTCAGTTTAATTTTGGTTTAGCTTAAGAAAAACCAATTTAGTTTTAATTTGGACTTAGACTGGACTGGAAAAAATCAAAACTCAATAGCTTTCATTTTCAGACAGTAACATTGTATTAATTTTCTTCAAATAAAAAATATCAATCATGTTTGTGAAAGTCGAAAATTTCAGAAGTTTCAAAGGTAATCTGAAATAGAAAATGTAATTGTTATGATTAGACACACATTACCCAATATTATTGGTTGAGTGACGACTTGACTTATTTCTGGGTTTGACCATGAAAGCCCTCTACTCAGTTATAAAACAAAAAGGTTTTTTCTTCTAATTAATCTTACCTTTATGTGTATTTCTGTCCAGAAAAAGAAGTGTGGATAGCATATGTTTTTTAAAGTTTAACCCTTTATATGTTACAAGAAACACAGAGCTATTAAGAAACCCAAATTTTATTCATAAGGAAATCAAATTTTCCATTTTTACCAATTTTTCCCGAAAAAAAACCGTTTTTTTTCCACCACTTCAAAATTTCCGGAAATTTTACATCTCTAGTCAACACATAACATTACACTTAAAATGATCAGTTCCAAATGAAATAAAAGCAACTGAAAACTGTTATCTAAAACTTATTACTAATGTCAAAATAATTCATAACTAAAAGAAAAATAGTTCAATCTCTGCGTCAGGGAAAGAAAAAAGAAACTAATGAAAGTCGATTCCGTCTTAAAATAAATGTCGAGTGCCAAACTATAGATAATGCGGCCATCTAGCAACCATGCAGCCAAAGTTTTCGCCAAACCCCCACACCAGTCACATGATACATGTTTGAACCAATTTTCTTCATCAGCAAAAATGAGAAATCTCGGTCTACTCTTATTATTAGTCTATGGTTTAAATATAAAACCCATTGTTGCAAATTTTGTTGCCTTGCAACAATGAAAAAAAAAAAAAAAATTAACTCTAATTTGAATTCCGAAACTTTGAATTCAAATTAAGTTTTTCGCAATCACGAGTTGCGACAATACTCTACTGGTTAGAGTTATTGTTTCTAGAAATGGCTCCCCCGCCCAAGCATGTCCCTCCTCCTGGGTGCTTACGTGTATATAGTTGTGTGCGTGTGTGCGTAGGCTTACGTGTGTGCACGTAGGCGTGTGTATGTGTAAAGGCGTGCGCGCATAGGCGACTGTGTATGAGCATGCGTGTGTAGGACATGGACGCCACCGCCCAGGAAAAGTGAATTCCGGGGGACAGTGCTCAGGACCAGCCGCGCCGCCGCCGGTGGACGGTGGTACTGCAGGCCTGGTCCAAGCTGAAAAAGGAACCGGAACATCAAGGACTGTCAAGTGAGAACAATAAGCAATCGTGATTGCTCAAAAACACATTTTTCACTAAAATAAAGATATATGTTTATAGCTTCACTTCTCTTTAAATATGCCATTTTACATTCCCTTTCATCATGAAATTTCCTTTCATTTGATACTACACACGATTTTTTTTTTGTTTAATTTTTTTCATGATTTTTCAAGACGGCGACCAAAAAACACATTTGTCCCAATAGTCCGGATTAAAATTTTTTTTTTTTTGTTCATTAGGAGTGTATTACCTACCATTTACCACGAGAATCATTTCTGTTGCAATTTGTTTGACCCCAAGGTGTTTTTGAGCCGATTTCTTCTGCACTGTATGGCCATCTGGATGCTATCAAGCTACGGTTTCTTTACTTTTTTTGAGCGATGAATTTTGCAGTGAATGGTTTTTGTACATCATGCATACGTATTGGTTGAAAAGACAGAACTGCTTGATGCTACGCTTGTTGAAGATCGCAGAACAGCCTCTCTGCCATCTCTGTTTTCATATGAATCGGAGATTTTGAAAACTTAGGTTTTTTTTTATGCTGCCATCGCTCACTTCTTAAAGTTATTTAATGGTTCTAAGATTTTTTTTTGTCATTCTGTAGGCCACACAATTCGTTTTGATATTCGAAATTTGAAAAAATATTAACCTAAATTGCGTCTTTCTCCTCTAAAATGAACTAATAGAACATTCCCCAGAATGTATTGTGCAAAATCAATTCATTTGTTTAGAGGTATTCCGTCACAAACTTACCAAGACTCATTATTTAATGAAAAGAGAAAAATAAAATTTGATTTTAGCTTATACGTACAATATTTTTTCATATTTGCTCTAACTAAAAAGTTAGATACATTTATAGAATTAGCTTCTTACCTTGAAAGAAACACTGTGCTCATTCTCGAAAGCTATCCAGTGATGGCCCAGATATGCAAAAGGAACCTTAGTAGATAAGTCGAAAATTTGCTTAGCACCATGTTTTAAAAAATAACATACCTGAAAGTCAAACCATATATTCATTTACGTACGAAGAGGAAGAAGATACACATCTATTGTAAAAATGTTAGAATGTTCAATAGTGACAAATGTATGCACATGTACACCATATATGTATATATTTCTGCATATACTACACATACAATTCTGTGCAGAATATAATATGAATGAAAATGAAGGTGGTATGAAATGACACGAGGACAAAATGTGATAGGAATTATGACATGAGCTAGAATGATAAATATGAATATTATTTTAAACTATTTTGTCTTGTATACTATGAAATACACTATGTGACAGTGAAAAATGAAATTTCATCAACAAATAGAATATGCAAATTTAGGGTAGACGCTTCTGACCGATTTTCGGAATCAATAATAATGACTTTAGCATCAACACAGCCAGGGGCGGACAGAAATAATTTTTGGAGGGGGCCAAAGAAATTAAAACGCTCCCCCTCCTCCGATTTTCAATGCTTCATAACAAAGTTTTCATAACCTTATTTTATTTATTTATTTTTTTTTTCTGCATCCCTTATGGCCAATTAACTTACTTTTAAGACTACCTGGACGACCGAGCCTCGCTCGGTTTTAAAAGAATTATTTTTTGTCAACTCGTGTTTTTTTTTAAGGTTCAATACTTTTCCAAATATACTTGAAAAGCTTCACGTTAACGAAATATTAAACACTACCTTTTTTAACACTAAAGTACCAAGCAAAGAAGATTCTGAATGCAATTAAATCAACATTTTGCTTTAAAATATCTGATACATTTGTGTCCAGTATACAATTTTCTTGTCAGTAATTAAAATATTTTGACCTTGGAGCCAGTTTTGCTATGGTGAAATCGATTTTTAACCTAATACTTCCTTTCATACTACGATGCGTTTCACGATTATATCCCAATCGAGATTTTCTTTTTGAATAAGTACTTTTAGTGTAGTTGGTCACTTTACGCCAGAAAATGCTACATACAGCATGATATCGATCAAAACTGATAATCCGCAAATTGTTCCAACAAATGATAACAACTGTCTTAACAAAACATAAACAGTCTCAAGACATACGTTTCTTCGAAATAAAATTTATATGCGTGATTTAAAAAAACATGTTAAACTATTTGAAGTGTAAAAAGAAAATAAATAAATAAAATAAAATAGGACGGTCAAGCAATAGTTTCACTTAAAAAAAAAAAAAAAAAAAAACTTACATCGACTTACTTAATGCTTTTGAATTTGTTTTCAGCCAAGTGTATTTGAAATAAACCAAAATGGCCAATATCAGCCAAACCTGGTAATCCTAAGCAAGTTTGAAATTTTAAAGCGAGAAGAGACAAATTTTCATTGTTGTGGTTGCAAATCGTCTGCCTGATGCGTAAATTCACAATTTACTTCAAGGCTTAACTCAATTAGACTTTGTTTTAAAAAACGTTTTTTTGTAAAAAAAAAATCGCGTTTTTACAGAAAAAACACTGATGTGGATGACTTAGAATGCTAAACTACAATTAAATCCAAAATTTCATCCAAATCGTTAGAGCCGTTTCCGAGATCTATATAATTTCACCGAGATGCTGTGAAATGAGCGATTTTAATTAAGAAAATGTGTATGATGCAGATTGCCCCCCCCCTTCGAGCAAGGGCGCAACCCCCTAAAAATTGCAAAGACCACCCAAACGCAAGAACCCCCCCCCCCCCCGCCCTTAAAAGAGAAAAATACCTCTCAAAGGGTTTGGGGTCAAAATGTCGCCACCGAAATGTCGCGGGACAAAATGTCGCGGCCAAAATGTCGCCGGGCCGAAATGTCGCTTGTCCAAAATGTCGCCAGGCCAAAATGTCGCCGGTCCAAAATGTCGCCGGGCCGAAATGTCGCTTGTCCAAAATGTCGCCAGGCCAAAATGTCGCCGGTCCAAAATGTCGCCGGTCCAAAATGTCGCCGGCCCAAAATGTTGCCAGGCCAAAATGTCGCCGATCCAAAATGTCGCCGGCCCAAAATGTCGCCAGTCCAAAATGTCGCCGGTCCAAAATGTCGCTGGGCCAAAATGTCGCCTGTCCAAAATGTCGCCGGGCCAAAATGTCGCCGGGCCAAAATGTCGTAGAACCAAAATTCGCTCATTCAGTTGGTAAGAAAAATGCAAATGTACAAAAATGCTGTTTAACACCAAATTTGCAGAATAAATGTTTACTGCCTTTAATGAATGTCTTCGTTAAAAATGGGACTGAACTAACTGAGTTTTTTGATGAATTCTAAAAAGATTATTCCGTTTTGATACGCAACTCTCGGCAACGCAACTTTCAGCAAACAAATAGAATACAAGCGTTACGTTATCTTATTTCTTGTGATTCGCTATCTACCAACTGTAAAACGTTCTGACGACGTTCAGTTCTGACGTTCGATAACTTTTTTAAAACTTTTCTTCAAGAAAAGTGTGCGTTTGTATGTGACCGATTTTTTGGGGCCATTCTACGTCAAAACCTGTGGTAAGAATTCGAACGATACCCGCAAGTACCCATACATGATTTAGGGCTGCGTGGTTTTTTTGCGTCCATTCGTTCAAGATAGTGGAGTAACTGAACGTTTTCATCGATATGCGTGACTGTCATTGCTCAAAAAATGATGAACGGAATCAAATAAAATGTTAGGAAGCAGCAGGGGGACAGATTTTGGGGCCAATAACACCAGAGGGTGGAGCAATCGAATGTTTTTTTTTTCCTTTCTTTTTTTTTATCTGTGACTGATATAACTCAAAAAGTAATACAGTAGACCCTCGTTTTCAGCAGGTTTATTTTACGCGGTTTCGATTATACGCGGTTGAAGATTTGACACTTTTATTTTATTTACGCAGATGAGTTTCGGTTTTACGCTGATGCGGCAATGCAAACAGGTAACATTTTCCTCTCTTTCAAAACCCAAGCTCCTATAGATTGCAAATTACTCGTAACTAACTGCATTTTGGCGTGCTAATAATCGAACTTGGGTCCTTGGAGACATTTTATGCGATTGGTTCCAGAGCTTTTTCCATTATAGAAGTAAAATGATTAAACTCACACAGTTCAGAACTCACTGGAAGAAGAGCTTTTAGGAGTGACAAAGGAGGTCAAAACCAACGAGGATACCGACTCCGGTGACACACAACCAAAAACGCTCACATTGAAAATTTTGAACCATTCGTAGACAAAAGAAATAATCTTTTTTCTGATTTGTTAGTAAAGGAAGATTTTATCAAGGAAATGACGCAACGAACAAGGAACAAGGAACAACGAACAAGGACCCAAGTTCGATTCAACTAATAATCGAACTTGGGTCCTTGGAGACATTTTATGCGATTGGTTCCAGAGCTTTTTCCATTATAGAAGTAAAATGATTAAACTCACACAGTTCAGAACTCACTGGAAGAAGAGCTTTTAGGAGTGACAAAGGAGGTCAAAACCAACGAGGATACCGACTCCGGTGACACACAACCAAAAACGCTCACATTGAAAATTTTGAACCATTCGTAGACAAAAGAAATAATCTTTTTTCTGATTTGTTAGTAAAGGAAGATTTTATCAAGGAAATGACGCAAGTGGTCATGGATGCGTTAATGCTCAGCAAAGAATTAGAGGAAAAATTCTTAATGACTACCAAAAGACTATCATAGCCAGCTCTTCTTCATAAACAGAACACGAAATTAGTTTGTTTTCTTTATGCATATTATGCATAAAAATCGATATAAGTACACATTAAACTTTTCATACAATTAGTCATCACTAGAATGAAGTATTTTTTTATCTACGGAACCTAATCCCTATTTTGAACCCATTCCCTATTTTTGATATTAGGTCTCAATTTACGCGGTTTCGATTTACGCAGCATTTCCGTGGAACATAACACCCGCGTAAAACGAGGGTCTACTGTACAAGGGTTAAGACAAAATTTGGTCTACAGGTATATCTTAAAGGGCGAGTTGCTCATTTATTTTTGGCTTCAGTCATCCCAAAAGGATGGATCACCGAATATTTTTTATCGTTTTATGTGACTGCTATATCTCAAGAAGTAATGCGAGGATTCATACAAAAATGTAGTATGCAAGTGAAATTAAACGAAAACAAGCCTTATTTTCGTTCTAAGTTGAGTTTCGTAATCGTTTACGTGAGTCAGTGTAATTAAATAAGCAATGAAAAATATACTGAATTTAAATATGAGAGGTTGAGCAAGATATAAATAAAATCTAAATTAGCCGTGTATTCCTCTCATTTTTGTAGCACTTTAACTAGCGTGTGTGTTAAATAAAAACTGAGTTTGCATTCTTATACAATTTGCGTAGTAAAAATTCAATAATTAAAACAGCATTTTTTTCTGAGAGGGGAAAACTTATTTGTTTATTATTATTATTATTATTATTATCAGTATTCTTTTCTTTCTGAATTACCAAGCTATATTGAGCTAGAACTATTACTTTTTGAAACTCATTTTAAAAATAAGTCTAGGTCAAAATTGATCTGAATAATCTCATTGATATCAGTTATTTCACCCTACATTGTGAAATTTTTTCTTTTCTATTTAAAATTGGAAAATGTGATTCAACTGACAAGCGCTACTTCGCAAGCATGAAAGTATCCTCTTGAAAACCTCTAATAAAATAGCTGTTCTGAAATTGTCCCCCTTGATGTTCTATCGAATATATAAATTTCATGAATGTTGAGAATTGAAAATATTTGTCATCGCGTAGAGTCGTTTTTCAAAAATCTGAGTGAAAGACACCTGTTTTAGCAATTACGGGTTTCATTGATTTCAAAAGATTTGACAATGAAGATTTCGACGTAATTTCAGAATTTTACTCATAAGACAGAGTTTCCACGGCAATAATCTGTCATCTCTGTTAAACATTTGTTTTGCGGTCCCAAAATCCCGGTCGCAAAGGACATACAAATGTCCTCTCAGAGGAAGGTCTCGAGCAGTCTTGTTAAACTTCTTCAGTTTCATTTCCAGAAAAAGTCTCAGAACAGTTTTGATCTTACTTTAACCAACGTATATCTCACTGAAAACGTACAGTTTTTTTTTTTTTACAGTTCTTAGGGTGATGTTAAAAAATCTATGAGAAAATTAAATTTCATTAAGATACCTTTCTACTTGATTTCCACCCTGGCCCGTGATTTCGAATTTTTCTAGTGAAAGGGGAGAGGGAGGATAACGGGCATATAACCAATGCACATTTCATAGGATTGCTATAAAAAGCACTTCCACTTGTATATATAAAAAAAAAAATTCAAAGTCGGGGGCCATTCCGCCTGATCCCCTAAATGACTGACCTGTCGCTACCGTAATAATATGCTAGAGTGAAGGAGTTATTTGTTTTTACTTCATTACGCCAAAAAATACAAACCGCCTATTCTCTTGCCATATTCACATAGCGCCTCACTATTCTTTCATTCGCCTTTAGAACAGTTTAGTTTTACTTCCATACCAATTTTTTGTCTGAATCCTTGCGTTACATCTTGATCCTTTGCTTTACATCTTGAGTATTATTATTAATCAGATTAAACGAGAAAGAGAAATCCGTTGCAGCAGCCTTTCGCATGTTTACGTTCTTAATAGTATACAGAAAAACGTATGTTTTTCTAAAAACTATTAATTTTCTGGAATTAATCTGATGCTTACGAATTAAGACAAGAGAAAACGTTTGGAATTTTTGAAGGAACTTACTTTGAAAGGCAATTAATATTCTTTCGCAACTTTTATGCTGAAAAGCATCGACGTACATTTAAATTTTTCGTACCAATTGAACTAGCGAATTTTGGGCCGGCGACATTTTGGACCGGCGACATTTTGGACTGGCGACATTTTGAACCGGCGATATTTTGGACTGGCGACATTTTGGGCCGGCGACATTGTGGACTGGCGACATTTTGGACTGGCGACATTTTCGACTAGCGACATTTTGGACTGGCGACATTTTGGGCCGGCGACATTTTGGGCTGGCGACATTTTGGGACGGCGACATTTCGGGACGGCGACATTTTGGACCGGCGACATTTTGGACTGGCGACATTTTGGACTGGCGACATTTTGAACCGGCGACATTTTGGACTGGCAACATTTTGGGACGGCGACATTTTGGACCGGCGACATTTTGGGACGGCGACATTTTGGCCGCAACATTTTGGCCCGCGACATTTTGGCCGCGACATTTTGGGCGTATACCCTCTCAAAGCAACCTCCCTCCCTAAAAATTTCAATGGCGCCATGTCCACCCCCCCCCCCCCCCGAGGTGGACACCCCTGCATGTTGATTACAACAAGAAAACATTGTTATTAAATAAACCCATACTTTATTTGAGGTTTTATAAATTAATTTATATTTTAACTATAAAATATTATGTAAATAAAAAATCATAGCTTCATAATGTATGAGTTTTATCTATTTCACTATTTCAAAGCAGTTGCTGATTTGTTCTTAAAAAATTTAAAGTACATACATGCCATCTCTATTAATATTATGGTTTTGCCAATTTCTATTAATTATTTATTTCATTATGCATTTTTCATGAGCTGAAAAATGTATTATTTCGCAAACAGCTTCCTGAATCGCAATGACTTTTCTAGTCACGTTTCCACGCATTTTTTCGAAAATATCAATTACCGATTCCCAAGGGCGCCCATATGCAAAATTTAAAGGGGGGGGGGGTGGCTCATTTATTTTCCCCATGGTTTAGTAGGATGTTTTCCCTGTAGAAACCGATTTCAGTACAGGTTAGAGTTATTAAAATTTGACATTTTTAATAACTTACTCATTAATTGCTGGAGAAGAAATGTTTTTACATTTTTGCAAAGAAAAAAATACTAAAAGCAAGGAAGTTATAATTTCAAGGGGGGGGGGCTTGAGTCCCCACTTGCCCCCCCCCCATATGGGCACCCTTGCTGATTCCATTAAAGAAGAATTAATAGATGAACTACGATAATACGTTCCTTTGAATTCGAAACCAGTGACTTCAATGTCTTCTGCCGCTATAGTCTCTGACTCCAGCAAACGGATTCCGAGTCACAACTGACTACAACTATGGAAAATTATCATATAAGCTTTGTGCTACAATATGATTAAGGTGAAAAAACAACGTAAATAAAGCACAAATATTCGAGAAAATACAGCATATAGCTATTTCAAGGCTACAATGGAGCCTCTTCATCAGTGCAAAAAGCTCACCAACACAACCAGAAGTTGCGAGAGAACTGACAAAAACCAGGTGGACACCGGTATTTATACCAAAGAACGCCAACCATTAAGAATACAGGAACATGACATCAAACAACCAATCAGCGAACAGCATGTACACTCCGGGCTCAAAGCAATAAGGCAAGAGACAACCAATCAGAAGCCAGGAGACAAAAGGAGTGCGAGACACCAAAGAAAACAGGAAAGGCAATTATAGAAATTGCTTCCAAATATCATGAAAAAATGGAGTGCTGGAAAAATCATTGACAAGAGAATGAGAATTTTTCCAAATATGGTAAGCTTCCCAGAAATTGAGGTCATATACCGAAGAACATTTACAAATAATCTTTGCAGATGAAAATCAAAACAGTGACCAGAAGTCCAACAATGCTGGGCGATGGAAGAACGAGCAAGTTCTTTATGTTTAATATAGTTTTCGTGCTATTTCAGACGGTGCTTGAGAGCACGCTTAGTCTGTCCAACGTAGGCAAGTCCACACTTGCAGGAGATGCTATAAATACCCCAGTCGCTATGGCAATCAATGGGGTCCTTTAAGTTTGTAAATTTTATCTTATTAACTGGAGAAAAAGCTATATCGAAACCAAATTTCTTCAAAATCTTTGCAACTTGATGACTAACTTTTGGATACTAAGGCAAAACAATAGTATACGAAGTATTAGAAGCAGAAACCTTTTCAGAATGAGAAGGCTTAATTAACTTATTATAAATTGAATCATTGATGCTAGGAGAATAACCACGATCGAAAGCCACTGCTTTAAGATAAGAAAGCTCAGCATTTAAAGAATTGGAGGAAGAACATATGTTTAAAGCACGGAACACAAAAGCCTTGAATGAGGCCAACTTTTGGTTTGGAGGATGAGAAGAACATTTGTGAGGAGGTAGTGTAACAGCAAAAGGCTTACGAAACACCGAAGTCATAAATTCATTATTACTTTTAGTAATAAAAACGTCCAAAAATGCAAGAGAACTATCAGTTTCCATTTCAATAGTGAATTGGATGCAAGAATCAATAGAATTTAGAGTAGAAAATAAAAGTTCATTATCAACATGGTTTTGGCCAAGCAAAACAAAGCAATCGTCAACGTAACGAACATAGAACGGAAACGTTATGGTTTCAAAAAGTTTAGTCTCAAAATAGTGCATATAAATGTCACTTAAAATAGGACTCAAAGGATTACCCATTGCTAAACCTTCAGACATTTGAAAGTAAGTAGCATTGAACACAAAAGTATTCTACTCAAGACAAACACGAGTAAGTGAAACAAGTTCCTCAATCTCAAAACTAGAAAAATGATGCTCTTGGAGTCTCAATTTAAGACAATCCAATGCCCCAATAACCGGTACATTAGTGAAAAGTGATTTCACGTCAAAAGAAGCCATCGTTAAACCATAAGGCTTAAAATAACGTAACTTCTGAACAAAATGAAGAGAATTTCTGACAGTAAAAGAGTTGCTAACCAAAAGAGAAGAGAAGATAGAAACTAAATACTTAGCAAGTTTATATGAAGCAGTACCAATGTTTGAAACAATAGGCCTAAGAGGAATGTCGGGTTTATGGACCTTTGGTAGAGCATAAAACCTGGCACAATGTGCAACAGAAGGAGTTAAAGACCTTTTGAAGACTCACTGATGATAGGAGAAGATTTCACAACATTTTTAATAATATTAACCTCTCTAATACTAGGGTCTTTGTGAAGTGTCACATAAGGACCAACCGCAATGAGCTCATTACATTTATCTAAATATGAACTTTTGTCAAGAATAACAATTTGGCCACCTTTATCAGCCTTGCAGGGCCTGATTAACGCACGGTCCGGCGGGTCCGTGGACCTGGGCACCACAAATTTAGGGGCACCAAAATAGACTAGCCTAAATTAACTTACTTACTTCCTTTTTTTTTCTTTTTAAGCTCCTTTTGTACTTTTTCTCAATTTTAAGGGAGAGGGGGCTCTTTTTTTTTTTTTAATCAGCTCAAAAACTTGTAAAATTAAAAAAAATTCGCGTCAGCAGCAGTTTTAGTGGAAGTTCCTTTTCATTTTTAAAAAGAATCAAAAATCCTTTGAGATGCTACGTTTCTCAGGATGATATCAAAATTAAGTTTCGATGATGTGATCGAGACATTTGCCTCTGATAAAGCGAGAAAGAAGCCTTTTTAAAACTTAATGTCAAAATTAGTAAGTTTTTTTTTTTTTTGCAGTTTAAAATTGTTTTTAAACTCATTTTCACCTTAAGGTAAGGCAATTTTAACTCTGATTAGTAAGGTGACTAGACTATCAAGTGTTTGGTATTCAAATCCCAGGTTTCCTTTTCAATGTAGTTTCTATTCATATAAGGTTTCTAGTATAACACACTGAATTTAAAATTGTGCGGATTTTCTCATGGAGGGGGGGGGGGGGGCACCAACTTCTACTCCGGACCTGGGCACCAGTTTGGCTTGATCGGGCCCCTTAGTAACAACTAGATCAGGATCAGAACACAAACCTTTGATGGAAGAATTAGCATGCTTGCTAAAAGTATTTGAAGTCAATTTGGAATTAAAATCCACAGTATTGGCAATGATATGCCTAATAGAGTCCTTTTGAGAAGCAGTGAGAGCACTAAATCTAAAGGCTTTCTCAATTGGAGCAACCAAATTTCTCCCCTAAAAATTTCAGTGGCGTAGTCTGCGCCATGAAAGTCTATGATACGTTAAATTTTAGAATTATAAAAAAATAAAAATGAGTAGTTCCTAAAAATTTCTTAAGTACTAGTCTCATTATCTCAGTTATTATGGCATTATTGTAAGAATCAAAAGCGGTAAATGAACGCAGTATGCCTTTCTTATATCGCAGTATGCCTTTTCTATAACGTAGTATGCGTTATTTCTGTGGAAATCAAAAAACGTCATAAATCTTTTAACTGTTGGAGAGAAAAAAATTCATGTCTGAGTATTCTACGCTGTAATATTATCAGGCCAAGATCTGCGTACCCGCAGAACCCGCAGTGCGCGGGGGGGGGGGGGGAGAAAAAACTAGCACTATGACCTATTAACGTTTTAAGTATACAGTGTTCTTGTTGGTCTCTGGGGAGGGACCCCAAATATTTTGTTACAGAGGGGCCCAAAATTTATAGATCCGGGCCTGAAAGAATAATACCCTAGGCACGAGCAGCATCGAGGCCAAAAATATCAAATAACCATTTTAACAAAGACACATAAAAACTATGATACCTTTCCTGTTTCATCTTTTCAGTATTTTGTCCCAATGGTATTTTTCTTTTATTCGCCATACTAAAATTTGTAGTTTACTTGCATGCAAGTCAAGTACAGAACTTCAACTATCAATGCAGTTTGATTGCAGAGTTAAAGACCCCAGATGGAATAGTTTTCATGGCCAATATCAGGTAACTAAGACCCCATCTAAAGGAGGTTTCCATGTGCATTCAATTTTCCCACTCATTTAATTGGTTTGAACAAAAGAGTGTGAGGCACTAAAGCAATCTATGTGAATCCATTGAGTCTTATACAAGTCATTAAGTTCGATTACTCCTATTTTTACACCTGTATTTTTCTTTTGTTCGAGTTTGTTTCACACTACCATTACTATCAACTTCATAAGTAAGAAATCATTTTCTTCTCTTTTGCTTTCGGCGAAAAATAAACACCGAATTGCATTTCGTCTACGTTTAAAAAATTTACACTTAAAAAACGTACTCAGTTCAACTAGTTTTGGTTTTGAATTTTGACTGTTCGATTCAAAGGAAAACATGTGCTGACATCCAATCCGTAACGTTTAAAGCAGCTTGCTGTTGGAAATTGTATCAATTTTAAAAAATAAAAACCACTTCCTTTCAATCTCATTTTTCATTTCTCTAGCCTGTTTATTCCAATCGCTACGCGAGATCTTCCTTATTCCTTAATCAAACTCCATGCTTTACGAATAATTTTTAAACGTATCATGCAGGCTAATGTCAATTCATAGAACCATGATCGTTTTTTTTAGTCAAAAAACGTTTTGCTGTTTTTATTGGAATTAGCTTCAATGAATAGCATTCGAAATCGAAGGTGCATTTTCTCGGTTGGTTGGAGTGTCGTGCTGTTCATCATAATGGCATCAGTTCAAATCCATGCCAATAAATATCGTTTTAATGTTTCTTTTTTCCGGCAGAATCTCACATAGGTTGGATTGTATTTGCTACAACCCGTTTTTTTCACATGCACAATTACTGCTTTTTCGCACTTTTTAATGATATATTTATGTTTGCATTGAAAATACGTACATCTAAAAAGTGTGCGAAGATCACATTATGACTACCAACATTGTATTTAACGAGGCTTTGTTAGTGATGTCTTCAAAATGCATGTCTTCTTTTGCGTCAACATTCGTTTACTTTTTTTATTCTTCTTCATAATGTTCCTTGTTTGAAATTTTGAAAGAGTGGAATTCCTCATAAAACGATTCAAAGACAGAGTGCGGAGTTCCGCACGGGTCAACCGGTAATAATTTTCCTTATAACAAATATTTGTGACTCAAACTTCTTTTGAAATGTATTTTTCATTCAAATAAATAGTTTTTCGTATGAACACACGCATTTCTTTAACTCTAGTTAGTTCTACAGTGATTTTAAATAGAGAAAATCGTTTTCGGGCCGAAGTAACCCAAACGCGAAGGTAACATTGGCCCATATAAAAAACACTAATAAAGGGTAAAAATACTTGGAAACAAGCTGATCACTATTCAAAAATGAAATTAAGAGATATCTAGCTGCGTAAAACAAGTTTCCACAGCTTGAAAAGATAAGTAGTTCCAAAATTATTGAGAAAAGAATGAAAAAAGTTTCAAATCCGCGACAAGGTAGCCCGCCCCGGTACTCCAAAGGAACTTTTTTGAAATTTAAGTCCAAACAGAATGATAGGTTATCTTTGATGACAAGGGGAAATGTTCGGAAACCCTCAACCGGATTTTTTTTTTTTTTTTTGAAATTTAAGCTCTAAAAACTAGAGTTCATATGATCTTTAACTATGTGAAGAGGATCAGCAGGCACTCCCCTGGAATTTGTTTTGAAATTGAAATCCTAAAAACCCATTTCTTGGCTATTTTTGACTAATTTAAAGGACAGGAAGGAGTTCTGGACTCTTCCTGGGAATATTTCTAAAATTAAGTCTTAAAAAGATAAATACAGAACACTTTTCAGGATAAGGGTTGGGATTTTGAGAATCTCTCACAGAAAATATTCGGAATTGAAGTTCCAAAAATGAAATTTAAGACAATGTTTTGATGATGTTAGATGGAAGGAATTCCGGACTCTTTTGCAGAAATTTGTAGAGATTGCAGCCTCTAAACCAAAGCTTAAGATAATCTTAGAGGACGTTCGGAGATCAGGTACTCTGGCAAAAAAGGAGGAGGGGTGGTTGCTGCAGCCCCATAGTCTTTCTGCTGAATTCACCATTGCTCTCAAGTATTGATGCTGTTCTAAAAGGATGATAATTTCCCCCTATGTATTTTATTTTTTCAACTATGCAATGATATGTTTTTCAACGTAGGGATAATGTCGCGACCCCTTTGGGGGTCGCGACCCATAGGTTGGGAACCTCTGTTAACATATGAAGCAAGTCAAACAACCGCTGTAGGCGGCTGCTTTACATAAAATAGTAAATGGCGTAAAAAGGCGCACCAGCTGATCCCCGCAAGCGACCAGCGACCAATATAAGAAATTGAGAAAAAAATAATTAAAAATACAAATGAATCCTTAAGCCTACCTGAGAGAAAGAAAGTTTGCCCTTTCCTAGCCCTGGTCCGGTGGCTGGAGCATCCAAACTATGCTTTTTTGGATTTTCCAGATGATATGTTCGTGCATGCATTGGTATTCCTACCATTATTTTCTTCCTAGGCATTCCTCGAGCTTCCCAAAAACTCGCAGCCCAAGCCTGAAACGTTAGGAAAAACAACATGCAACTTATATCATTAATTTAATACTATTTAATAACATAAAGAGTACAAATAAATTCATCACTGACAATTTATGGCCAAATGACAGGGGGAAAAAAAAAGAACTTGTTACAGTAGAGTCCCGGCTATCCACCATTCAGTTACCTGCCATATCGTGTTATCCACCGTACCAGGGATATTTACATTTATTATTTTCGGGCAATTTTTTGACGAAGACTTGATTCAGAAGTTGAAAATCATGAAACTAAAAAATGTAGCCTATTAATTCGCGTGTTCCTGGGACAATATCATGGTACAAATGATTACGAGGTCATGGAATTAGCTGTTGGGCAAGGACGGAAGAATCGTTGAAAGAAAACTGGATGAAAACCAGGAAAATATTTTTCCTTCATAGCAACGTATCTCTCGATGTGAGTACTATGCATCTTTGGTTGAAGCAGGAAAGTGACTTTCAGAACTTGAGACTGTTGATCTCCATAAAGCAGCTCACAAAGAAGGGGTTCAAAATTTGATATAACTATTACATACGTTGAGCAGCAAGAGGTCAGGGTTGTCGGCTTTATGAGGTTCCAGAGATGGCGAAACTTGGCCTAAAAAAAGAGAGATACATCATCAAGACCACTAGTTCTTTTCCCCCTCATCCTGAACTCTCCCAATTACATTTCCTGATCTTGAATCAATGTCATTATATTGATTCTTGTTTATTTTAGCATTTCTATTTCTTTATTGCTGTAAAACCTCCCTATTATCCGACGGTTCGTTTATGGTGGATAACCAGGACTCTACTGTACTACCTGGAATTCCACTTTTTATGCAAAACCAAGATGTTCTCTAATCGATTGTACTAATATTAGTATATCTTCTGCAGGAATAAATCAGTACAAATACCCACCTTTCTCTTCTTCCCCAAACATTTCTGTTAATCTCCCGATAAAAGCGGGAAAGGGGTCTATTTATCATGATTGCCATACTTACCCCTTCGGATAAATATTTTTGAAAAAGGAGAATGAGTTCAATGTTTGATTGGTAAATGTCTGGGTAAATTGTAGTTAGTGTTCGTTAATTAAAATTTCTTTTGATGCTTGCAATATCACAATAATTAGGACAATAATCTCAAAAACTCACCACGTTGTTAAAATAATTGTGCTTTCTTTCGCTGTTTCTGGAGAAAAGAGGACTTTGGTGCGCTGTGAAAGGGTATTCCTTGCTGAACATCTGGAAGTCATAAGACATGAGGTTCACGAAGTCCACAGCTCTGAAAGAGGAGAGCACATTAGTTTGATCAGAAAATTAGTCGATATACATGTTTATTTTCTATGGTATACAAATTGTAACTGTGCCCAGGGATTTCAACCCACACCTTTGCAACAGTTAATATTTTAAGCGAAATGCCCGTTTAACGGAAGAGGGAGGTAAGCCCGTTTAACGGAAGAGGGAGGTAATTAAAAAAAAAAAAAAAAAAACCCGAGCACAACTCAAGGCTTAATTTACTCCTTATATTCATTTAAAATTACGAAAAGGTGCCTCCCCCCCCCCCTTTTTTTTCAGATTTAGCTCAGAGTTAAATGATTGCTCACTATATATTTTGTTTGGATATTTTTATGATCAAGTTCATTATAAATCTTTATTCTAATTTTTTTAAAGCGAGTTCTCGATAAATTTCATCGTTCTTTCGTTTGTGTGATAAGAGCTATCTGGTTTTCGTGTTTGTTTCACTTGTTATTTAAATGCATTTCTATAGTCTAAACTAATTTTTCTCAACGGAGCCACATTAAAATAGAGGGGGCCACGGAGTGGAAGTGAAATTTAGGGGAACTACAAACCTCCTACGGGGGGCCACGACGCTTTTAATTATTAGTATAAAAGCAGCACTAAAAATTTTGAGTGTTAATATTTGGGGATACTGAGTGCAAAATGCGAATATGAATGGAATTAATTAAATAGTGGCATACATAGCTTAGTGATCAGCAAGAACGGATCCAGAAATATTTCAAGGAGAGGGAGCGATTGATTTTTTAACTGACCTCTTACTGCGTATCTGATTACACATTGGGGGAAGGGGGGGGGGCAGCCATAGCATTTTTATCTAAAGACAACTAAAATATAGAGATTTAGCCAAGGAGTACCTAAAACCTATTCTTTTTCGTTGAAAGGGGTATTCAAAAAATTGAGTTTTAGATCTTCAATTTCGTAATAATTCCAGGGAAATGTTTCGAAACACCCTCTCTCTAACATCATCGAAGGTCGTCTAAAATTGTGCTTTTTGAAGTTTCAGTTTCGAAAAACTACCGGAGGAAAGTAGCTGAACAAAATCTAAAGCTACCTGAGATGTCTACAATTGCGTCTTTTAAGACTTAAATTTTGCGAAATTCCCGAGGAAGACTTCCAAACGCCTCCTCCTAACATCGCTAAGGATCGTCTAAAATTGCCTTTTTGAAACTCCAATTCCAAAAATTTTTCGGGAGGGGGGGGGGCGGGGAGATTTAAACCTCATTCCATTCCTTAACATCATTAACTCGTATTAGAGCTTCAATTCGGAAAAATCACCGGTGCAGGATCTCCCACGGGAGGGAGAGGAGAAGTTAAGAAACTGCCATATTAAGTAATTTTAGCACATTATTATTTTTTTTAAGACCACGATAATTTTCCTTTTGCTTTAGTTTTCATCACAACAATGAAATTGGCGGCCCCATTACTGAAAAATTGGGAGAGGGGATGCTACACCCCCTACCCCCCTTGACGAAGAACCTGATTTCAAGTTATCCCAGATATGCTAAATCTGTGACAAATTAGGGAATCAAGCAGGTTAGGGAAAGTGATAATCTCATTGAGGAAGTTGTGTGACACCCTTGCTGTGTGTAACGGAGTATTGTCCTGTTGAAAAATAGCTCCTGAGAGATCTTTGATCAGAGTTCATGTAACTGAGGCATATCACGAACGTACCACTGGACTTTCATGGTGTTGCGGATCCATATTAGGGATGACTGATTTTCGTATGCGACAGCACCTCGTAACATCTCTCCAGCTGCAGATGTGGTGTGCTGCTGAAAACGAAGATCGATAAGAGAATAGGGAAGTTTTCGATTTTTCAATTTTGTTTTTATATGATAGAGTAACATGTATGAACATCATAGGTGAAAAAATTTTGCGATACGATAAGTAGTTTTTTTTTTAATTAATTTTTAAAGTTCAAGCTCTGGTGACGTCAAATGGCATAGGAAGTGACGTCATCTCCTCTCCTGATAGGGGAGAAGCGAAGGTCACGCATTCGACTTTGAAGACGAAACGTAAAAGGCTTTCTCCTCGCATTTAACACCTCGCGTTTCTGGAACATTAAACCTCTCATCCTCTCGAAAATATTCGAATATCTCATTGGTGTTACTTGAGGAAGATTATTTAGATTGTGCTTTAACGAATCCGGCCTCTATAGTGTGTTCAAAAGGATTATTGAATTTTTAAAAAATAAAAATATCAGCGCGCTCAAAATGTTCCTAGCGAAAACAAGGGATCTTCGGCGGAAGGCTGCCCATTCGCGCCCTGTGACGTAGGTTCGTGACGTTTCAGAAGCGCGCACTTTTGCGCGTGGATTTTTAAAAATTCATTAAAAATCAACCACGGTGTTTTAAAATTCGGCGATGGTGAATTTTTTAGTTTTGAGGGTCAATTAACAACATCCAATAGCCAAAATATGAACATTTAATAGGTTGCAACTTCCCTATTCGCCCTGTTGGCTCCGTTTGTAGTTGTATCGCTTTCGAGGGCAATGGATTCCAACCAAATGGAGCCAGACTGTCTTCTGCGGCGAATCAAGATTTAATTTGGGCAATGATATGGTGTGTGGAGGCCCCATGATGAACGCCTCAATAACACTTTTGCTTTTCCACGACACATCGCACCCACAGCTTTGGTGATGTTATGGGTTGCTACAGTGTACGATAAACGGTTATCCCTACTATTGATTCACAACAACTCGGCAGCCCAACGGTACGTTCGTGACATGGCTCAACCACATGTGTTGGGCCTCATGCAGGGCCTCCAGAAACAATTTTTCAACAGGACACTACTCGTCACACACAGTAAGGGTGACTTGGGATCTCTTCCACTAGATTATCATCTCCTCTGACCTGCTTGATTCACTGATTTATTACAGATTGGGCATATCGGGGATTACTTGGGATTGTAAGTTGGACAGCCTTCGAGTTTGATCAAATTAGATTTGTGTTTACAGTAACTGTATAAAAATGTAACGTAGGACATCGTATGAGACTTTCATAGCTCGCCAGTATTACCTCGTCTTTTTGTCCGCAAGAGGTGGTCTAGCTGGGTACTAATTCCTCCATTCCTTTGTGATTTTTGCTGCAATAAATGATCATTTTGCTTTTGTTTTGTAATCACTTTCTTACATCACTGTTGTCTCTTACGTGTGCAAAATTTCGTTTTATTCTGACAACTCCTTCTTGAAGCATCGATTTTTTTTTCTGGCAGAAAAGCAATGGTAATCAAAGAAACAGTAGTATGAGAAACAAGAAATTAGGGACATTTTTGGCCCTGAATTTTGTCTGTTCGTCTTCAATTGCAGATTAGGTTCATACTTGGTGCACTTCAAAATTAAGAACGAGTCCCTAACTTTATGCAACTTTGTCCAGTGGGTTTGAGTAGAGTATTACCAAAGAAGCTTCAATGATTTTGGATTGTCTTCGGTAAAAAATCCTTGAAGAATTACAGCAACTGCCCTTATCAGAAAGGAGCTACAGTTAGGGAGTCAAATAATTCGGAAGTTTCTTCTTGCAACTATGCTGCCGAAATTCCTAGGAAGAACATACTAATATCAGAAAGAGAGCAAATTTCGACCATTACTTACTTCGCTATTTCAGGTACATCGTAAGACGTATCTATGATACCAACGTGGGCAGCAACAGCAAGGCTTACTAAAAACTTTTTTTTCACCCTTTCAAGGACAAACCGCAGTTCCTGAGGGGAAACAATGAATACCATAAAGCATTTCTCTATTTTAGGACATTTTTAACTATCTAAACTGGTACAGTAAAACCTGTAAAGTTGACCACCCTTGTAAGTTGATCGTTTTAGGTTAGAATACTACTTTGCGACATTTCTACGTCACAACCAATCACGTGAGCGAGAATCTCGATCTCACAAGATCAGGAGCTTGGAATGACCGCCCAGAATTCGTCCTATATATTTAAATCAACCTCTATAAGTTGACCACCTGATTAAGCTGAACACTCAAGTAGTGCCTCGCAAGTGGTCAACTTACGCAGGTTTCACTGTACTCTTAAATGTTGGAAAATATTCAACGTTTAATGAACAAAATACTTGTGCTACTCACGAGCAAATGTGACCACTCGGTCTCACTTACAACTACTTCATAACCCTTCAAAGCATGAAAATTTATGACTGCTTCTCTTAAAAGTCTTTTAGGGAAAGAATCTTTCTCTTTTTACCTCAGGAGAAATGAGAAATGCAATGAGTTTACCTTTAGCAGAAGCACAAAGTGAAACCTTTCGAGTTTATTCCCTCCGTTCCACGCAGGAAATTCCCAGTCAAAATCCACTCCGTCGAAGTTATATTTATCCAGAAAATGCAGTAAAGAGAAGATGAATCTGGAAAAACGAAAATATATTGAACAATTTGTCTAGAATTTTAAGAATTATTTAATATCTTAATATAAGGTTACAAAGTTAGTTTCTAAAATGGAATTCAATGTAAAACTATACTCCTGGTGTATTATCAAAATTGAAATAATACAAAATTAAATAAGTCTTACTAAGTCAATTATTTTAAAACTGGAAAAATAAGAAAAAGTTCACCACTCTTTAAATTATTTTGTTGACTAATGAAGTAAAAACTATTTTTAAAACAGTTTAATTCCTATCTTTATAATTCTTTTCTTGGAAGTTTTCATGAAGATTAATCTTTGAATGACGGCTGAATGGATTAAAGATAGACAAAGAGTTTTGATAAAACACGCTTAATAAATGATCGATTGCACATGAAAATGCCATTTTTTAGATGTTTTATAAGGTGTCGATTTCACTTTGCATTTTAGATGGCTTCAACATGCCGCCCGCCCTGTCTAGTGGTCAGAGGAGTCTGACTGCGATGGGGTGGTCCCGGTTCGGACATGGATGATCTACTTTCTCTCTCCTGTCCTTGTGCTTCCTTTGTGTGAATGTGTTGTCGTGCTGTGAATGGTTGCCTACCCTATGAACGGGTACTGTGGAAGACGGACTTCATACCAAATTACGTATAGTTGGAAAACAACAATGTGGCTTAAACTAATGTGGGGTTTTCTAAAACAACGGGAATAGATAGAAAGTAAATAAATAGTTTTGCGCTGAAAATAAGAACACTGAACTTTAACTTTAATGAAACGCAATATTGCAAATAATTGTGTATGCATTTCGAGGTTCTTTGAAACACCAAAGCACATATATGCAGTTATTTGCGAATTTCGTGCTTTATTTGTTCTGTTTTGTATATCATTTCTAACGAAGAAAAATTGCATGTAACATTGCGAAAACCAAGAACAATGACATTTGTTTACAGAAACTTGCATAAAAAGGAAGGGGAAATGTTAAGCTATGATAATTATTTTCTCTCTCTTCCGATTTCTTGCGGAAAATACGTGCCCTCAAGTAACCAACATTAGCAGCTATCAATACATGTTCCTGCGTAGGCTAGACTTGCATCACTTGCTGAGGCAAGACAAAATGAATCCTCCGGAGCCGATCTTAAAGAGTTTAGGTTTATTCGTTGCAGACGAAATTGAAACTGCGAAGAGTAATCACTAATCACCAACACGTTATAACATACAGG